>NC_056744.1:144417234-144459734 GCF_019279795.1 Protopterus annectens | reverse complement strand
CTGCCATGATTCTTAGACCCATTGGTCCAAGAGCTCCCTCTTCCTCCACTTCAAGTCGGCATATTAGTGCCGGACCTGCTCACCAGTCCGAGGGATGCCAGTGGCATGGATGAGATCACAGGAGAGACTTTCTCAGGCCTCTGCTTTTTATTGGGAGCCCTGGTACTGGTCCTAAAGCAGTCTCATATCATGGGTTTTAACAAGGAATCCTACCATGACCTTGAACTCCTGTATGCCCCACCGCTGCACCCAAAAGCACATACCCTCTCCGACACCAGCCATAGTGCCTACAGTGGGGAGCTATAACTAGTTATGAGGTGTATTCCCAGCTGCGAGGTTTAAATATGGCTGATTTCCCGCCCTTTGCCGTGATTGTATGATTTTGAATATGCTGAGCCAACTAAGCTACAGGCAAACCTGCTTATCTAAGGTTGGCAGTGCTTAAAGGAGCAGGTTCAGCACTACTTACCAATGGGAAAATCTGCTTAGCTGGGCTACTCATTGCTTAGCATTCATATTTATGCAATGCTTACACCTGGTAAGCATAACTGGGCAATGCTTAGCATTGATTAAGTTTTATTTTATAGACTATCTTAAGTTTTATTTTATAGACTATCAGCTTTATGGGATTGATTCATCATTCCTGACATATTATAATTTTATGTTGACCTTTCCTGACATCCCCCTATGTGCTTTCATTACATTTATTCTTGTGTTATTATACTGTATGGGGTACTTGTGTTTATATGGGGGTTTCACATCTTTTCTGGACTGACACCTTATTTTTGGTTCTGCTATACTACCCTGAGTGATAATATTATTTACTATCTTATTTATTACAACATATGACTTTTACACCTGCTTTCACAAGTAAAAGTGAAAAGACTTCATTGGGGCTCGAACCATGAATGCCTGCATGGAAAGCTGCAGCTATAACCACTATACTATTTTGGATTATGTAATCAGCTGATATTTTCCTATTTATCTCCTTTAGATATTTAAGCTATGCTAAGCACAGCTGCGTGAAGCATACACCCGCTCAGCTATGCTTAAACTTTGTTGATGCCCCAAATATATATATATATATATATATATATATATATATATATATATATATATATATAGATATATATGATTTAATTTTTTTCTCATTTTACTGGGATGACAGGTTTAGCATTAGCGTGAGTTTACTACTGACGGACAGTTCATTTCAGACTCCACATCAAGGGTAAAGTCATGCTATTGCAAAACCTGTTATTCTATCAACTTTCTAGGTTTGTATGGGCTATATTTAAAATCTGTGTCCCTACTTGTCCCCACAACATTTGTTCATCTGTTGTGCTCTACAAGGTTGAGAACTATGCATCCTCTCTCATTTTGCAACTCTGCAATTCTAAGTGCACTGCTCTTGGACATGCTCCCTGCACTCACACACAGAACCATGTCCGTATTAGAGCACTGCAGCGTGTCTTCATGAATATGCATGGCCCGCTGCTGTGCTGCACGAATATGCAAGAATAAGCTATTTTTGCACGGAAGTTTGCTGAATCTGGGGGTGTTTCTTTTCAGACCTTAACTTTTTCATCTGAGGTGTTTTACAGTCTATATGCAGACAACCTGAAATTGGGTAAGCTGATTACATGTGTTACAGATAAGGCATGTCTGCAAAAAAACTTGACTAAATTGACCATTTCGGGACAGGAGAATAATATGCTAAGAAAACCATCGAAAACTAAGCATATGAGGTTTGGGAGACATAAACTGAAAGGAGAATATTTAATACAGCACACAGTGATTGAAACTGTAGACTCATTTCAGGACCTGGGTATATGGGTAGAGTCGGCTATGAGTTCTTCTAATCATATCAACCAATTGGTTAATGATAGTTATAGAACTATAGGTTGCATAAAAAGATTTATAAAGTCTAGGAACTCAAAAGCGATGAAGTCATTGTTTGTTAGTTACATTAGACCCAAACTTGAGTATGGAATAACAATATGGAAACCCTATAAGGAAACAAGCATGAGTAAACTGGAAAGAGTACAGTGGATATATATCAAGGACATGCACAGATACGAAAATTTAAGTTATTATGAAAGACTAAAATATCTGAACTTGTACAGTGTGTCTTATAAATATCTAAGACGAGATCTTATTCAGATATATAGGACATTTAGAGACAACTACCATTGGGAATGTTTGGGGTTAGCAAAAAGTACTAGAGAATCATCAGACAACCTATGTAGAAGATTCTATAGGAATGGGAAGTATACCAATTGATTCTCTGACAGAGTAAAATCCAAAACACCAGGACTTGGAGACAGCTGTAGGATTCAGTATAAAAAACTTTAATAGACATAAGCGCGTTCATGGGCGACCCCACTTCTTCAGATGTCAGTACAAATTAAAACAAATCCTTCACATTATATATACACACCCTCCTTATAACACATGACTAAAACAGCCAATACTTTCTCAGAATATGAACAATCACTATTAATTTAAAACAAAACACCACAAAATACATGCTTGCAGAGGCCAACAAATATTTAAAATACACACATATATTAAAACCAATTCATGAAACATGAGCATAAATAATTCATCATGCATTATCTCTGACAAAGTAGCTGATGAATGGAGCAGACTACCAAATTACATTAAAGCAAGTACTAGTTTAGATATTTTTAAGAACAGCTTGGATACTTATCATGGGAACAAGTGTTTTGGCATATTGGCAAGCTAGAAGGGCATTAATGCCCATGCTTGAAATATTTGTATGTATGTATGTATGTATGGTTCTAAGCCATGGAAAGTATGGCTATAATGCCTTTCAAACATTCCAACCACCCACTGAACATGAAAGAGCAAAAGATGGAGGTGTATCTATCTACATAAAGGATAAGCACACCTAAAGTCTGTCAAACAATATGACATGCTTGAGCTACTCCACGTCCAACTAAACATGGGAAAAGTAATTACCGTATTCTTGCTAACTACAGCTCCCCCACCATGAATCAGGAAACCCATACATCATACCTGAGGTTACTAGAATCACTCACCATCCAGCCCAGTACCATTCTTATACATGATTTTAACTACTCCTCCATTAACTGGGAGGAATACATGGCCATGAACATGAAGGTTCAAAGATTTCTTGACTTTATAAACTCAAATGCTCTGGAGCAGCTAGTCTGCACCTCCACTGTTGGTACAAATAACCTAGATCTGGTACTCACGGATATGGGTGAGTGCTGCACCACCCCCAATTGTGATGTCTTCACTGGTAAAATCAGATCACAAAATGGTCTCTCTTGAAATAAAGTTAAAACTAGACACCCCCACCTAACTCAAAAAACTTTAAGAACTTTTCTAAGACAAACTAGCTCCTATTAAGTGACAGCATATCTAGCTTCCAAGCTCCCAAAACCCAGAAAACACAGACGCCTATGTAGAGCATACACAAAAGCCATGCAAAACTATATAAACAACTGCACAGAAACAGCATTACCAGACCAAAATAAGCCCAGGTCAAACCACAAAATCTAGTCACTCTGGTACTAATAGGTTGTACAACAAAAGAAAGAAAATCCCATCAAGAAGTAAGAGGGAATGTACACAATAAAACAAAGTCCCTCATTAGACTAAACAAGCAAATTAGGGAACTAATCAAGACTCTGAAAGCAGACTTAAAGGCAAAAATAGCCTCCAAAGCTAAGGATAATCATAAGGTATTTTTGGTTATGTTCCCATTCTTAAGGGTAACACCCAAATTGTACGGAATTAGTTGTGGATGGCATTTATCTATACTCAGCCAGAAGATGCAGCAAATCTGCTAGCTGATAAATTCAGCTCAAATTTCACATCCCCATCACCCACACTTGTCCCTCATGAAATACCCTCACCCATTCCCTCACCAATTATCACTAAAGAATAAGTTGCCACTGCGTTCTCTAAAGCTAAAAACACAGCTTTAGTGGGGCCCGATGATATACCAGGTTGCCTCTTAGACAGCTTGAATCAGGACCTATCTGGCCCATTGGGATCTCTATTTAAACACAACCTCCAAACTGGCTTTGTCCTGAAAAAGTGGAGGCAGCAACAGTCATAGCTTTGCACAAAGTGGGGGGGGGCATCAGCTCACTCAGGTAATTACAAACCTATAAGTTTGACTAGTCTTATATTTAAGGTCATGTACAGGAGAATCATGGACCTGATAAATAAGGACATAGGAACCTCCAAACACTGGACCCAGTCCAATTCATCTTTATCAAGGGTAGGTCATTCCTACTAAATCTGGTGGATTTTTTTTTTTAAAGTCACTAGGGCCATGGATGAGGGTAAAACAGTGTATACCACCTATGTTGACCTGGCCAAGGCATGTGACATAGTCCCACATGCTGGTGTAATGAATAAACTCACAAAATCCCTATGTCACCAGATGGATAGCCAATTGGCTCAAGGACAGGACAAATGTGGTTAAAGTAGGTTAATCCAGATCCAGCAAAAGGCCAGTTACTGGTGGTGTGCCATAGGGCTCAGTGCTGGGACCACTCCTGTTTGGAATATACTACTCTGAAGTCAAGACTAATGTGGAAGGCCTCTAGATGACAAAGGTTGTTGATGACTGCAAGCTGGGGGCAATCATTGAATTGTCCACTGATGTAGATATCATTCAGGAGGGTCTAGATCAGACAAATGATTGGTGCTGGAGTCATGGCCTAAAACTAAATGTGAAAAAATGCATTATTATACCCTTTGGGAAGCCAAAGACACCTGCATATTACAACATTAATAGCACCTCTCTAAGAGTAGAGTCAGAGGTAAGAAATCTAGGTACACAGATAGATTGTTGCCTGAACTTTGATCACCATGTGTCATAGTGGTGAGGAAGTCCTTCTGTGTGGCACAGCTTATAAGTAAAGGTATGGCATCCAGATCCATGGAAGTTAAAGACTCACTGTACTCAGCCTTCATTAGACCAATAACTGAGTACAAGGCATCATTTGCCATGTACTTGCCTAGGCACTTACAACAGCTGAGGTGACCCCAGATTTCCCTCACAAAGAAAATACAGGGGGTTTAATAAGATGTCCTATGCTGATACACTAAAAGTCCCATCTCTTTACTCTGTCCCCTACCAACTCTTAAGTGGAGACCTATAATTAACCTGCAAGGCACTCACAAATCCAGTCCTGATGCAGCTACTACACATTTTACCAAAACTCACAGTAGGTAACATGCTTTATTCATTTTCCATTGCAAAACTATAGAACTCTCTCCCAATAGCTGTCAGAACCACAAGCAATACCTCATCCTTCAAAAAATGATTGCACCAACACCTCTCCACCCTTTGGCATTGCAGATGTTCCAAGTCTCACTCTTCTATAACCTGATACCCATACCTCTCATCATAGTGATCTTATGATTCCACTAATATTGGTTTTCTGACTATTACTGTTTACCATCTGTCAATAAACCAGTTCCACTCTTCTTGCACCATCCATGCTCGCTGTGTATCCTGATCTTATTTATTACAAATATCTGTAAGCAACTGCTTATTACAAAACTACATAACTACAATTTACTTATGTTAAAATGTACACTTAAACTGATATCTGTATATAATACATCTGTATATCGTTTCTATGCTACTGTCTTGCTAAATTTCATCTCTGTTTGCTAATATTGCTTGCATTTACTATCTGTTTTGAATGGTTTGAATGTTATGTATTTACTTGTATTTACTACATATTCTGAATGTTCTTAATGTTATGCAGCAGTACATCCATTGTCTTGTGGAGCTTTTCTCCCCGGGCCTCCCCTGAAAATGAGTTCATTTGGCCCAATGGACTTTCTTGGTAAACAAATGTCAATAAATAAAAATAAATAAATCTGCAAGACTTTTATTCCTTATGTGTTTTTATGTGTAGTCTTATACATTTTTGTACTTTTTAATTTTAAAAGCGGTAACATAATATATTTTCTTATTGATTTTAATTAGTCATGTGACTAATTTAGTGCTGGGTTGTAGTATAAATGTTGAATGAAATGAATGTTCTGTATAGCATTGATAAAGAGTTGGTATGACTCGAAAGCTCTGCTTTTTACATTCTGTATTTATCAGTAAACCTTAGATGGTTGAGTTCCTGCTTTTTTCTTTTTGTTGAATATTTTTAGCATTTGGAACTCTAATTGGTACCTCAAATCTTCTGTCTTTTTATTACACATCTCCAAGACAAACAGCATGAGGCTCACCTGATCTAAGGCTCTAAACCTACTCAGTGACTCAAACAAAAGATGCTGGAGATAAAGATATG
This sequence comes from Protopterus annectens, assembly GCF_019279795.1. NCBI lineage: Eukaryota > Metazoa > Chordata > Ceratodontiformes > Protopteridae > Protopterus > Protopterus annectens. Next base: position 144,453,414 of record NC_056744.1, on the reverse strand, counting down.
TGTCAGAGAGATTACCTTTCTTTGGAACAGACTTCCTATTCATGTTAAACACAGCGCTTCCCTAGCCTTCTTCAAACACAATTTGGATCAATGGATGAGGAATCACAAATTCACACCTGGGGTAGCACCTATGTCCCTTATGGACAGTGGTAATCTGTAAAATACTCAAGGCATATGTACAAACCTAAACCATCTTCTTTCCCCTAAGAGCCACATATTGGGTAAAGTTGGATTATACTGGCTAAGCTTGTAAGGGCTCTTGAGCAGTTAGCCTAGTGATCTCCTATGAACCTATAAGAAAATAACAGGAGGGGAATATAGATTAGTCATCAGTGGCTCATGAGAGACTAGAAGACAAATAGGAGGAGTTATATAAATAAAAATGACTTGGCCATTTAAAATAGAAGAAAGTATAAAAATTGAACAAGGGCAGGTATGTAGGAATTAAAGGTAGTAATGGGAGGATATGTATACTATTATACCAGCGTATAAACCAATTTGAATCAAACTAAGAAAGTTGAGTGATACTGATGGAGACTGTAAGGTTTCAAGAGGGAGTGGTAGTAGTGATAGGCATACCTCTCAACCTTTTATCTTGAGAAATCTGGATAAAGCCTAAAATAATGGGGGACAAAAACTCAAAAGTAGGGACAGATTTTAAGCGTTGCTCTTATAAAACTAGAAAATTGATAGAATAACAGGATTGCTATCATGCATTTCCTGAAGGAAATTCAGTCTGAAACTAAAAGGCATGTCATTATTTAGTGATTTCAACCCCCAATAACTTGTCAGCAAACCGCAAATTTTTATGAGGAACAGATAAAAAGAGGTAAAATCTGGAAATTTTTGAAAATCTGGACTGTTGAGAGGTATGGTGATAGGTTAGACTGGAATGTTATGGTGAGAAGGGATGAAGTGGAGAAAGGTCCTAGAGTGAGAAGGACTAATAGAGAAGGAATCTTTTTGAATAACTTTGTGGAACTGTAGGCTGGGTGGTTGTTTTGAGGACAGAGAAGAATGAAAAAAATGGAAATTATACTTGCTGTTATTCAAGGAGAGATAACTGCTGGTTAAGGATAGATAAAAGATTTTATTACCAAAATGAACTGGCACCTAATGAAGGAGATGGGGATACAGCTGGTACATCTCTCAGATCATGCGGTAATGTTGGTAGTACTGGAAGGAAAAGGTGACAAAGGTTTAGTCAGGCATTGGGTGGTCAAAGCATATGTTATGGAGGAAGAGGAGAAAAGGCAAGAGAAAAGTGTTATTAAAGGAAAGCTATTACAGGAGGGGGAGATGAAAATGGGTTAACATGGAAAGGAAAAAGAGGACATTGGAGCAGGAATTGTAAAGAAGAGAGGAAATAATATGAAAGGTGAGGCAGTAAGAAATAGAAGGAGAGGTATATCAAATTTACATTGTAAGAGAAGAAAGGATGGTAGTAAAACAGGAGGAGATTTTGAAAGAGTTAAGAAAGTATTATCAGAATTTGTACTCACAGGATGAAGTAGCAGGAAGAGAGAGGAGATGAAGAGAAGATTTTTAGGATTGTAGAAGAAAGGCAACTTGATCAGGAGGACATTGGGAATTAATAACATCAATATTAGAAGATGAGGTGATGGTTGTATGGGATAAGATGGCCAAGGGAAAGTCTCCATGCATGGACAGCCTCTCATTAGAATTCTGGAAAATTTATAAGATGGATGTGGCAAGCTGATAGGTTAAGTTATTTAATAAAATCATGTAGGAAGAAATAGTACTGATTTCATGGAAAGAAGTTTTGGTTGTACTTATTCCTAAGGAAGGAAAACAGCCAAATAAACTGATTTCATATAGAGTGATATCTATTCTAAATTATGATTATATTATGATTATAAATGTTTTATGCAGATACAGGTTATTAGGCTTGGGGAAAATTCTGCCAAGGATCTTTAAACTAGACCAAACAGAGTTTGTTACAGGTAAAAATACAACAGATAATTTGGTTTTCACTTTATTGTTAATGCAGGAGGTTCAAAGGAAAGGAGATCATTTGACATTAATATAATTAATTTAGATGCAGAAAAAGATTTTATAGGAATAAGTGGAGTTACCTGTTTGGATTATTGGAAGAATGTGTGTTGCCAGAGTGTTGGGTAGACATAAGTAATATGCATACAGAGGTCATGGCAAGAGTGAAAACAAAAGCAGGGTTTTCTAAGGAAATTAGCATATCGAGAGGAACAAGGCAAGGTTGCATCCTATCATTTGAAATGTATCTGGATGGTGGAAGAAAGAGAGATGTTGGTATAGATGGGGACTGCAGGATAAAAAAATTAACATTATAGACTGATGTACTTTTGGCAATGACTAGATGGGAACAAGACAAGAACAAGGTATGTGAGATATACCCAAACCTTCAAGATAAGACAATGAGATAAGACAATGATAGAATGGGTCAGGAAGGCAGTAGAAAATGTGCTGGGAGGGAGGCAGGAGAAGTGTAGGAAATGAAATATCTGGGAATATGATTAGCACCCATGATGGAAATGTCAATGGATATTATATATAACTGAATGCTGGATAGATTCAAAGCACAGTTAGTTAAGTGGAAAGGAAGATATATATAGATTTTGACCAAAGGGTTTTAGTCCTGAAGTTGTATTTAATGCCAAAATTACATAAGCAGGACAGGATTTCTGGGAGATCCCCAAGGGAGCACTGTTGAAGAAAGTAAAGCAGCTGTTTAGGGAGTTTGTCTGGGATGGAGGGAGAGCTAGATTGGATTGGGAGACAATGGTAGGTAAGAAAGAAGAGTGAGGATGGGAAGTGTCAGACATAAAGGTAAACTTGCATACAGAGATTTTAACAAATTTGTTGAGAATAGTAGGTGAGGTACACGTCAGATTGAGAAGATGTGATTTGTGTAAAGGAGAAAGTAAATATTGAAGAAGATGGTTTCCTAGATCCTTTGTGAGAAGCTTGGAAGACACAGTTATCGCCACAATGGATGAGAGAGATGCACAAGCTATTTAATAATGTATGGAAGAGAGGGGGAATATCATCAATCTAAGGAGTTTATCCTGATAATAAGGGGTCCCAGAGTGAAAGAGAAATGGAAACAATAGCTTGGACATAGAAGAGTCAAATGGAAATTAAGTGTTGGTCACAAGTAGTGAAGGGAGGAAAACTAAAGGAATGATAAGTGATTACAGTTGAATATGAGCTAGATGATAGATTGGAATGGGAATATCAAGGGGTTATAATTAGGTGGATAAGTTTGGAAGGACAGCTGTGAAACTGTACTGAAAAAACAATGATAATTCAGGAGAAGAATGACAAGACAGGAAGGAAATTTGACTAGAGATCTGCTAAGAACAACAAAAGAGTGGGTGATAGGATCTACAAGAAACAAACACAAAAGAAAAAGGTAGCACAGGAGAAAGAAATGGGAGTGTGAGGAATGAGAAGAAATAGTGTAGGTACCTGGATTTGTATCAAAGACTCAGAAATTTAAAATATTCTCTTGGAAGTGTTTGCACAAATATTTTTGTACTCTGGTGAGGCCTGCAGGAATATTGCAAGGAGACACAGAGCTAAGTAGGAGATGCAGAAAAGAGAGAGAGGGAATTCGTCCCATATCTTTTGGGAATTCCCTGAACTTAGGATGCTTAGGTAAAGAGGCAAGTTTCTTGAAGGAAATTTGGTCAAATGTGACAGAAGTTGTGAAAAAGTTGTTTCTGTCAGGGTACCAGTGAGGGAGACCAGAGAGTGAGATTAGAGAAGGAAGGCGGTATCAAGAAATTGGAAAAAAAAGAGCAGCCAGCAGGACAAGTGGTAAGGAAGATGTTGAAACAATGGGAACTGGGTGTGTCATAAAGAGTAATAGCTCATTAGGGTGGGAGAGCTAGGGAGTAGGAGAGAGGTATAAGAAAATGGGGAGATGGTCACTAGTGAGTTATAAGAGTAAGGGGAGGAAGTGGTGTTTAGAATGGGGAAAGTGGTGCACAGAAAAGAACATTGTACATAGTTGTTTTAGTAGAGGGGTGATAATGTGGGGCTAATCAGTAGTATAAATAGTTATTGTAGAAGTGTTTTTCCTTGTTTAAAAAAAAAGGAGGTTCAGGATTATGCAGGACGAGTGATTAGAAATTTTACAGGATAGAAAGGTTTAAAGAAAAAAGATATTATTTTTATTTTATTTTATTTTACATTTGTTGACCGGGCTAGTCTAGCTGGAGATATTTCCATTTTCAGTAGAGGCCCAGGGAGAAAAGCTCCACATACTTAATAATAATATAGAAAAAAAAAAAGCAATAAGAGGCAATGCCACATACATTAGGAAGGAATATGATATGCAGAAAATATATAGAAAAAGATATGAGTGTAATAATGATATGTAATATGTTATAAATATTAGTTTGGGATTCAGCCTGCTGTATAGAAATGAATCTGTGTAGACTTCTTGTTAAGGAAATCACTCGTAATTGTCTGTGTTATGAAGATGTGCTAGTCGGACTAATGTAATTTTAATGGTTGCTAAATTATATAATTGGAAAATAAATATTTAATTGTATGTGTGTGTGTGTGTGTGTGTGTGTGTGTGTGTGTGTGTGTGTGTGTGTGTGTGTGTGTGTGTGCATATTAAAAGACCGAAGAGGTGTTTCAGCGAACACCTCTTGGTCGACACATAATGAACGAACGCACTAAAGCACAAATGCTCAAAACAGCGATTTCTTTCCCTGGGAAAGAAATCGCTTGGCCAGCCCCATGTGTTTGCCCCTTTCCTCACTGTAGTGAGATCTCAGAGTTGGTATATTTAGTTAGGGGGTGTGTTGGGGGGCACAGCCCCCCACATTGGGGGGTGTGAGGGGCAAAGCCCCCCATGTTGTTATGTTTTAAAGTGTGTGTGTGTTTGTGGTAGCAGTTTCTTTCCCAGGGGAAGAAACCACTGTTTTGAGCATTCGCTCTTTAGTGCGTTCGCTCATTACGTGTTGACCAAGAGGTGTTTCCTGAAACACCTCTTTGGTCTTTTAATATAGACCCTATATATATATATATATATATATATATATATATATATATATATATATGTGTGTGTGTGTGTGTATGTAACTAAATAAATAAATTCTAACTGCAGGAACTGTAATTAAGTTGCCATAGGCAATCCAGGACGGAAATGGAGATGTGATTTGTTGTTGACCTATTTATGGAGCTTACACTGTTTACTGTTTTTATTGTTTGACTCATAGATAAAGAAATACTTTTTGCTTCTTGGTTTCTACTGTTGACTCAGAACAGATTATGTTCATATGCATTTTGATCAGCAAACAGCTGTTCATAATTTTACACAAGTGGAAAATACAGCAATGTAGACTGCAGTTCACAATAATGTGAAATATGGGCACCAGACAGTGCAGACTAAAGGAACAGAGGCAAAGTGAAATTCAAGGCCAAAGCATCAAGGTGTATTATGCTGCACAGAATTAAAACCCTGAGCTTGGCACACTGAGAGGGCAATTTACATAAGTGATGTCAAAACTAGTAATAAAATTGTCTCTCTGAGTGACAATTATTTTAATTATCGTCGGTCTGAGGCTGCCGGCTTACAGCACTCCTGCCAAACATTAATGTGAGTAAATGGAATATGAAATGCATGTTACTGCATTCTGTCATTCATCATGGCCAGCTGAGTGACCCACTCATGCCATAGAAATCAAAACATTTTCACAGTGAGTGCACCCTGACTGATCACATAACATTCTGAAAGACTTATGTACACTCCTTCCAGAGGTCAGAGACCATTCTGTTTTATTTATTAGAGTATTATTCTTAGACCTACATTAATTTAAAAGTGTGTGTGTGTGTGTGTGTGTGTGTGTGTGTGTGTGTGTGTGTGTGTGTGTGTGTGTGTACATAACATCTACTGAAAATCTCAGCTCTGAAAAAAAGAAGGCAGATTGGGTGTTTTCATTGTATCTATAAAAAACAGATTTTGCTTTGAAAGCTTAATGATTTGCAGTATGCTTTTTATTTATTTATTTTTACATTTGAAGAACCTTGAAATTAAGGACAGGACTGTAAAAGCACTTGGCATGGGCTATGTTAGTGATGCTTAACACGTTGGTGCCAAGGTTTGTTTAGTCTGTCTCTCCCATTTCTTTTTCCTATATTCATTAACTTTCATAAATTAATTTTGAATGATTAAACCAGCATAAATGGGATCATGTATATAGGCTCATAGGAGGTTACTACGCCCTGAGGCCCTTACAAGCCTAGCCAAGGTTTTCCCTCTCTTAATGGTGCTTTCAGTAGACCTGACTCAACACCTGCTGCTCCTGTCCAGAAGGGATATATTCATGCAACACACATACATACATACTGATTGTGAAGTACCGTAGGTTTGATACAATTTCCGCTATCCAAATAATATTACATCAAACTTAATAAAGTGCCAAAATTACATCTTTACTGAAAACAAACAGTTGATAATCATCCAGTTCTTTGCATTATATTTCCTGGAATTATTCTCATTTGCCTCTTTTAAGGTTTTTATACCTCTCTATATAATGATATGCTGCAATTCATATAGTATAAGCCATCTCAGGCATTATGGCTACATCTTATCCAAAAAGCTCTGATAACCCTAATTCCATGATTTCATGCATGTTTTGACTTTGTAAACTGCTTCTTGAACTAAATGTTGTAGCATATTTTTGCATCTGTAAATATGTATATGTTTTTTAGTATATCCTTTTATCTGTAAATATGTTTTTGTTCATTTCTTATGTGGTGCCTGCAAATGCTTAATTAGTGCACTTCTCTGATAAATATGTGTGTGTGTGTGTGTGTGTGTGTGTATGTGTGTGTGTGTGTGTGTGCGCGTGTGTGTGTATATTACTTATAGTTTCCTATGGTTGACTGTGGCCATTGGATTAGTATACAGAAGTAAGGAGGGGGGTGTGAAGAACACAGATCCTCAAATATGGTGTGTAGGGAAGAAATAGCCTCAAAAAATTTTTCTTATCTCATATGAATGGTTACTTTTGATGTGCTATTGTGTGCTGGTACTTTGTTTATTTGAATTATTTCTTTCAGTACTTTTGTTTGTTTGACATGACATATGTTTGCATTGCAGGGCATTCACTGGTTTGAAAGCAATGCCTGATCTTTTGAGGTGAAATAGCAGCATGAATCTTACATACATATATTTTTCAACATGGGTCGGCACCAAGCCAATATCATCAGTTATTACCTTTGATTTTTTCTGACCTACAACACTCTCCCCACTTAATTAATGAGTGAGAGACAGTCCCTCACACACAAAGTGTGAGAGAGTGTGTGTGTGTGTGTGTGTGTGTGTGTGTGTGTGTGTGTGTGTGTGTGTGTGTGTGTGTGTGTGTGTGTGTTGTGTGTGTGTGTGTGTGTGTGTGTGTGTGTCTGTGTGTGTGTGTGTTGTGTGTTTGTTTGGAGTGTTTTTCAAAAAGAGGTGTTTCTGTGTTGCTGTACTTTTCTAAATGCATGGCACACCTTTTGAAGTATAGTAGGTGCAAGGTGCTGTATTATTTTTATAAATCCTAGGCATGCATTTCCATTTACAGCAATCCACACTGGACTGTAATTTGAATATTCAACATGAGAAAGACACCACTCATATTTTCACTGTGATCATCTCCCTGTCCTGTACATGAATAAAGGACCATTTGCACAAGTAAATAATAAAGGTCGGTAATGTCAGATATAACTGCTGTGAAGTGAATTCTAATCATATATCTGCAAAAGACCATCTACTTTATGGTTCCCCACTCTTCAAATCTCCAGTAACTAAACAGGCAATTTAAAGTTCAGGTCCTTGCTCTTCTCTGTATATAATAACTTCTTCCCTAAAATCAGCTGCGCAATATATGTTGATGATCTTGCATTACTTTTTCCAACTCATTACAGCTGAGTGCACCTCCAGGCATTTCTACAGTTACCTCCTCCTGTGCCTGTAGGTATCAAATATTGCTTGTTCATATTTACATTAATAATTCCAAAATCACACTACATACAAGGTATCAGAATATTTTATCCTGAGGCATACATGATGGCAAACAAAATTGTATTGATATTTGACATCTCTCGATGAGTATTTATTAGAACTGTAAGGTGATAACTTCATTTTTTAAAGGCTCAAGCCACACCCACTGGGAGTTAAAGGTGCACACACAAAAGAGCTGTACCAGAGGGAATGAGTTAACTCATTCGTCTACAGAAAAGGTTGCATAAAGTCTTTCCAGAACTATTGTGCTGGATATTCTCCAAGAATTTGTATCAGCTGTACTGAGACAATACAGTAGACTCCCTCTTATCCAGTCTCTCTGGGACCAGACCTTAGACTGGATAAATGAATGGCTGGTTAATCAGAAAATGCATACAAAATAGAATTTATAAGTTATAAATCAGCTAGAATAACATGATTTTTGTTAGTAATGCATTTTTCTAATGAATATGAAGTCTAAAACTCAAATGTCTGCCATTATTTAGCCCAGAGCAGGAAGAAGTGTTGTTCTTCTCTTTTGCCTTTTGCTAGGGCTATGGCAGAAATTTGATGGCCGTTTAAAGAGAGGCTGTCTAAGAGGGAGTCTACTGTAGTAATACTGTCTTGAACTACCCATAACATTTCTAGTAAACCAATTTTAAGAAGAAACACCCCAAATGGGACACTAGTTCCTTAAGGTTACATTTCACAGGTACCTTGGAATCATGTTTGACCAGCACCTAGACTTAAACCACTGTGTTCAGCTTGTCGCGTATAAGGTCCTTAGAGTGCTCAGGCTCTCCTATTGTATTTTACTTCTCCTAACCTATAAAGCTAGGAAATTTTTAGCCAACAGTGTACTCATCCCAAAATTGTAATATGCCTTATGGATTATCTTCTTGCATTCCACTGAAAACATAAAAATTCTCCAAATAACAGTCATCAAAGTCTGTAAAAGTATCCACTTTTCCATGAGTATGGAGTGTCGCAGCCATATTCTAGGAAAAGCCAACTAGCTACCTGTTCCATAGAGATCTACTTTAATGCTTAAGTTACTAAAATAAAAGCTACTGTGTTTGATCTACTGCCCCGTCTCCTCACTAACAACTTAAGAACAAGTGACACACTCTAAGCACTGCTTTCTTTGAACTGAAGTACACTTTCCTTATATAAATCTCCTTTTCACCTCCTTGTAGATGTAGAAGCCTTTAGTGAAATAGTCCCAGCCACCTGGAACAAACTACCCAACATCAGTAATTTTGCTTTTCACAGCACACTCAGAAGGCTATTGACTGAGCACTTTAGAGAACAATATAGCAAAAAATACTTCTTTGACAAAAGGTAGGAAATTTCTATTACTATTCAGTACTTACTCATTCTAATGAGCATTGCACACTACGTGAGTACTGTATATAATTCAAGTAGTGTACCTTATCTTTACATTACATACATCATTCATTTTATGTTAGGCCTTGCTCATTCTTATGCTATGCATATTTTGCTATGCTTTGTGTACCCTTATTACTACATTTAGATGGTGATCTACATGGTAATATTTATCTGTTACATTTGTTTATTATTGGTTCAGAGATTCATAGGTTTATATTAGGCTAATGACCACTAGCGTCTTTACAAGCATAGCTGTTGAATCCAACCCATTTTATCCCAGAGTTCCTTGGATGCCTGTATGGTGGGGTACATTAATAAAGATGTAGCTAAGGGTTATTTGGGAGGGGGGTGTATGTTAGTTGGGGACTGATTTACTTAGTGTTGTCCTCTGTCCATCAGAGACATGGAGGTCAGACCTGGGGTGAATTTGCAATTTCTCATCCAGTAATCAAGTTTTTTTTTTTTTCAATAGAGTCAGGGATGACCTCCTTGTTATGTAGATGGGGAGCTTATTTTATGGTTTGGAAATCCTTTGAGACACATATTGGTTTCTCAAGCATGTTCTAGTCATGTTGCTGGCAAAGTTCAGGTCCTTGGACCTAGTGTTACTAGTGCTTTGCCTTGTGGATGTGCAAGAGATCCAGCAGAGCTGCATCTGAGGATGCTTTATATGCTAGGCATAGATTGCCTCTCTGTAACCTGTAGGAGACTGAGTACAGAGATAGGGCCTTAAGGCAATCTGTGTAGAACAGAGTATTCATACCCTGGATTCTTCTGATGAGGAACATTTGTAGGAGTTTCAACTGTTGCAAGTGCCTAGCTAGGTACATACCAAAGGGGACATTGTGCTCAATGATGGGTCTAACAAGGGCTGAGTAGAATGGTACTATAACTTCTTTGGACCCGCCCATACCTTTGCTTATGAGTTGGGTGACATAGAATGATATTCTTACTATCTTGGTTACCTGTTATCAAAGGCCAGATTACTAATTAGCTTGGGTGGACAATTTCTGAAAGGGTACTATAATGTATTTCTTCATGTTGAGATTTAATCCATGGCTTTGACACCACTCATTTGTTTGTGTTAGACCCTCTTGTAGGATGTTGGTGTCATGGGGGGAAATATATGATAACTCCCAATTTATAGTCATCTGTGAACTTGATAAGCTAGAGGCCCTTGACACTAGCTTTGACTTCAGAGAAGTAGATGCCAAACAGCAGTAGGCCCAATGTGGAGCCCTGGAGTACTTTGCTGGTGGCCAGTCTCCTGGTTGAAGTTCTCATTGATCCTGACTTCTTGTGTCTTATCTGAAAGCCAGACAGCAATCTAATGAGTAATAAAGGGATTTGTGTGTAGTTGTGAAAGTTTATCAACAATAACTGAGTGGGGTATTGTATCAAATGCCTTGGCCAAGCTAAGGTAGGCAGTATGCTTCATTTTCCCCTCTTCCATAGTCTTGGTGGTCTTCTCAAAGAAGTCTACCAGGTTGAGTAGGTAGCTTCCCTTATGTATCAAGCTGTTTAAATGCCATCTTGCCCAGATAGCTGAAAAGGGCTACTGAAGCTCAAGTACCTGGTTAACAAACTAAACTTATGGCTTTATTTATTTTATTTAGATTAATATTCCCCTCTCACCCACAGTGCTTGATTCCTCTAGTATATTCTCTGATTGTTAGTTGTCAGTCCACCTCTATATAGTGTTCTAGTCTACTAATATAGTAAAAAAACGAATAATCCTGCACTATTTTTAATTACCGATAATTTAAAATGTATGCAAATTTTAATAAGTGGACAGTTTTAACTTGCTTACAGCATTTTCTATAGAGTACAATTCTTCTGTATTAGCAGATTTGCAGTCTTTTTGGCATGAAACAGTAAGCTCTCATCCTGCCTCTGCCTACACTTTGATGTCTTCCAAAATGATATCAGAGCTGAGCAGTTCAAGTGTGTTCCAGTCAGAACACTGAAAATTTTGCCGATGCAGCAACAAACACAGTTATATAACCTTGCCTAGCAACATGTACTTTCCCAGTTGTTTAAAAAAATTACTTATCATATTTTCAAATTAATTAGGACCCCCCCCAAAAACAAAAAACAAAACTCGAGATGCACAAAATAATGATCAATACATTTGTCTGAATAATGTCCGTGATTTAGAAATGTCTGTCTGTCTGTTATATATGAAGTATACATAACCAATGTGCTAAGCTTTGTACCTCAGACAGGGGTGCCTCGATAACTGCTTATTGTTGCAATAGTTTTCGTAAGGTTATAAACTTAGATTTTTTTAGAAATAGTATTCACCATTAGCCACTGTCATAGAAGGATATCCTGCACGTTTACTGCTTCAGTTGGCTTTAGTTCATTTTGAGGTTTCAGTAACTGCTATTTGGACTTCTCATTTGGAAAACTGCACTCCATTACATCAATAGAAGTGTCTTCCTGTCTATTTAGGAAGATTTTGGAGCACTGAATGACATGTACTCCTGCCAGCTACTCATGCCTTTTTAGACAACATACTGCTGATTTTTTTTAGTTTAAACAGTCTGTTTTTATCAAGAAACATCTTTATTGAATTATCACTTATGACATAGGCAGTCATACACTTATATACATGAAAACAAGTATTACTGACATTTTTCAGTGGCAAACATTATACTTCACTTATCTTCTGTACAGTCACTGTCAGTCAAACATTACATAGGTTCATAGGTGTGTACTAGGCTAACGGCCCTGGAGCCTGTATAAGCCTAGCCCAAGAAGATTCCCTGGCATCATGCTCATTCAATTCATGCTGTCCTTTAAACCTCATTCCTCCTCCAACACATTATTCTGCATGTTTTGTTCCCACAATTCCAATTTTGTCCTATGTAATTTGCTCCTACCTTTTTCTAAAGGTCCCACTTACAGTTGTGTTATCTCTGTTACTATATTCACTACTTCTAGTATGGTTGGTTTAGACTTTGATTTCCATTTTCTAGTAATTGCTTTTTTGGCAGCCACCAGAATTAAACTCGGCAAGGCCTTACTCTGTCAAGGCAATTCTGATTATTTATCACAGCTCAAAAAAAAAAATAATTTCCATAGTTAAACCAATTTGCTTATCCAGTATTTCTGCCAGCTCATTACACTCCCCAAAATATACTCCCAGTAACCTCTTTCTTCCCCATCACACCTCCAACATTTGGAATCTACCTGAGGAAAAATTCTTTGGAGTCTGCTTGGGGTATAACAATAACTATGCAAACACTTCCAATCTTTCTAAATCTTCTAGACTTTGTTGCGTTCTTGGGAGACATACATATATATCCCCCACTGTTTCTTTGTGAATTGCTTATCCAGTCTCTTCCCAATCCTTTCTAACTTCTCTGATTCCTATGATTATCATGCATTTGTATTCATTTGTGTGTTGTACAACTTTGCCTTACCCTTCTTAAATACTTTTTGCTGGTTCATTTCACACGCTGGAGACAGTCCAAATAACCCCATCTTTTCAGTCACAGAGCCCTAAACATTGAGACTCAACTGAACCCTTATTACTTGCAGGTAAACCTTATTTTTCAGGCATGGTTAATCTCAGAGCAAGGCTGTAGTCTAATCTCAGGAATACCAACAACTTTATTTTGGAACCTGCTCTGTTTGAAAACCCTAAATAATACTTAAATTGCCCATTTCTATCCTCCTGATAGTGAGGAAAAACCTTCACCACTCTGAAATAATAAGAGCTCCTTGGCTGCAGTTGTTTGTTGTTTTGGTTAGACAGTGATGGCATACACCATTGGTCTTCCTGCATTTGTAACTATTTCTGAAGAGTCTCCAATTGAAATTGTCTAGATCTTCATGGAGCCCATCCCAATCCACTCCAGATATTACCTTATATTTAAAGACAGTTCTCCTAACATCATTCTAATAAACATTTGCCTCTCACCAAACTACAGTCCACTTAAGCTGCATGCAGCAGAGAATCGAAATATATACACTTTTAACCTCTCTCTTGTCCCACATTTGGCACTGGAATACATTCAGCATTCAACTGCAGTCCTTTACATAAGGAAGATGTATACAGCTCTTGTGTTTAAAATGGCTACAGTTAGCCTGATACTGTGCTTACTTACATTACAACCCCTCTCTCTGTTGTCAATTCATGTACACTGTAGAAGTAGGACCTCTTTAATATGTAAATTAAAATATGTAGACTTCAAACTTCAGGCCATATTGCCACTCTTAGCATGGCGTACATGAAATGTCCCTCAACTCTACAATGAAAACACTGTTTATATTTAAACCCATATATACATCATTGATACGAATCCAGCAAAAAGTATACTTAACCTCATCCGCTGATTTCATGTGGGCATTCCACATACCCTAATCATGACTCTCTACCAGAGATGATCAATGCTTAGCTTACTGAATGACTGCTAGAGCACACAGTGGTATACAACTAGCAAAAAAGTGATGCAAAGAATATCTGCAAAAAATGTCTGCACATTGTATGAATGGATGTCTCTTTACAGTAACCGCACAAGTCTTGTGTCTGTCAAGTAAATGTAATTATGCTCTTATATATGGTGCAATAAAATATCAGCAGGATTCACAACAATTAGAAACAAACAGGAAACACAAAGGGGAAGGTGACAGGGCTGTCATTCATAAAGACACTATTGTCTCTTTTTGCCTATCAAGCTCCTGTGTTCAGACTCTCAACATAATTAATTGCCCTAATCAGTATTTATGTTGCACCAGATAGCAATAATGTATTCGACTCACTGCAGTATCTTGTATCCATCTTTAAAAACAAACTGATGATCATGGGAAATTTTACCATTAATGGGAAATTCCCAAGATATATTTTCACATCACATGAATTTTAGGACTGACAACAGCTAATGAAATTGTCAGTCACCACCTACCACCATATCTCTCAACCTCTTAGAGCTAGAAATCTGCACAAAGCCAAAGACAATGGGGGAAAGAAGCCCAAAAATAGGCAAACTTTTAAAATATTGCACTTGCAAACTTAGAAATTGATAGACTAACAGGTTTGCATTAGCATGAATTTTCTGGAGGATATTTATTTTATTTTATTTATTTATTTATTTTACATTTGTTTACCGGGCTAGTCCAACTGGATATAAATCCCTTTTCAGCAGAGGCCCGGGGAGAAAAGCTCCACAATGATCAAAACAGACATTGAATTACATACTAAAATACAATTTTGTAGGAGGAAACAAACACGGAAATCCAAAGTATTCATACAATTAAATTGGGTAATTAGAAGAAAAGCAAATAATAGAAAAGATAGGTTAATTATGACAGAGTTCAGTAGGAGGTATAAAAGGTAGGATCTGGATATATAGGAAAAAAAAGAATTAGTTAGTGGGCCAGCCAAGAAGGAAGGCAGTGATCAAAAGATTTAGTCTGGTTTAGTGCATGGACATAACCAATGAGAGCTAAAGAATAGTTTGAGATTAGTTTTGAATTGGTTCAGAGAGGTAGCTAGTCTTAGGTTATTTGGTAGGGAATTCCATAGTTTTCCTATGGAATTGGCAAAGAGAGCATCGCCCCCTGAGTTATTAGATTTTGTTGTTTGTACCATGAGACTATTAGAGGAACGAAGACTAGTTAGATTGGAATAGGGGGTTAAAAGTTTGGACAATGAGGGTTTTTTTTCTGGTTCTTTGATCATTTTAAATGCTTCATTAAGTTGGTTAAACTTAAGAAGATTGGGGAGTTCTAACCAGCCTAGTTTTCTTAGGTTAAGGCAATGGTGAGTACGGTACGGTTCACCAGTTACGAATTTGGCAATGTGGTTGTAAGCTACAGAGAGTTTGTTGAGCTCAGTTTTTTTGAGGAAGGAAAGTACTGGAGAGGCGTAAAGTAGGGTGGAGAGAAGGTGAGTACGTGCGATAGTTAGTTTAGTATGGGGCATAAGAAAGTTCTTAATTCTGTACAAGGAACCAAGTTTCTTGTTAACTGTTTTTATAGTTTGGCTGATGTGAATATCAAATTTGAGTTTATGGTCGATTGTGACACCTAGTAATTTGGTGTTGGTGACAGGCTCAATGATGGTCCCATTAGTGGACTGAACATGGAAGGTCATATTGTTAGGGAGTGGAGGGTATAGCCCTAAAGAAGAGGCTAAGGTGGGGAGAATTAGTAGTAGGTTAGTTTTTTTCAGGTTTAGGATAAGTTTCCGTTTAGTAAACCATTTTTCCACTTCAGTAAAGCAGTGTTGGGTGGTTTTCTGGAGGTTACTGAGAGAGAGGTCAGAGCAAATCAACGTAGAGTCATTTGCATATTGAATGCAGGTGGCTTTAGGGATGACTGTGTGGAGGTCGTTTATGAATACAGAGAAAAGAAGGGGGCCAAGTATGGAACCTTGGGGAACTCCTATTGTATTAGGTAGTAAGTGGGATAGTTTACTTTGCCACTGGACAGCCTGTTGTCTACCAGAGAGGTAAGCATTAAACCAGTTTAGGGCTGGTTTATCAAGGTGAAGGTTATCAAGGGTTTGAAGTAAGAGTTGATGATTGACCATGTCAAAGGCTTTTGACAGATCAAGAAATAGAGCAGAAGTAATTTGTTTGTTGTTACGGTTGCTGTTGATTGTGTCAACAAAGGATAGGAGAGCAGTGGTAGTACTATGATGAGGGCGAAAACCATGTTGAGTTTTGGACAAAAGATTATTTAGAGTGAGGTAATGTAGGAGTTGTTTGTGAGCACATCTTTCCATTAATTTTGCAATAGGTGACAGTATTGCTATCGGTCGATAGTTAGATGTTTCTGTGGAGGAACCCCCCTTGTGAAGAGGGATGACGTAGGATATTTTCCAAAGAGAGGGGATTGTGCCTTCCGTAATAGTCCTGTTAATTAAGATAGAAATGGGGTAGGCTATAACATCTGATGCTATTTGTAGGTATTGTAGGTATATGAAGTCTGAAATTCAATTAACGGCCATTATTTTCTAAGTCCAGACCTCAATGATTTGCCAGTGATTTTCCAGAAAACCACAGTTTTATGAGAAATAGGCCAACAATAAGAGCCAAAAATCTGGGCAGCTAAGAGATATGCCTAGCACTTAATCTCACCAGTTTTACCTTTTGATCCAACACATCTGAATGGTTTAAAAGCTATGTGAAAGAGGGAAGCTCTAATGCCTTCTGTAAGGACTTCCTGTCTAGCGTTGGAACCCTTGATAAAGGCATTATCTAAGGCTCAAAGCCCTCTTCCGTTCTCCTTATTAATAAATGGTATCAGACAAGACCTCCACGATATGGACCTAGTATTCTCTGCTGATAAGCTACTACTGATCAAATCCAAGAAGTGTTTGCTCCATCTCTGTTTTCTTCTGTCATTTGAAAGAGAGATAAGAATTTACTTGTATATTTTGTCAGACTAATAATAAATCATATTATTGTTTGGCATAACTCAAATAATTTTCAGCTCTTCCACTCCTTAGAATAAGACTCCTCAAACAATGTTTTCTCTTGGCATTGTCATTGACCCCACACTGTTCTTTACCACATGTATAAACTATGTTATAAACAAGGTTCGATCCCAACTAAATCTTTGCTGTAGAATAATACACCTTCTTACCCCTAAAACTAGGCAGTCAATAGCCAAAATGTATTAATACCCAAACTAGAATATGGATTTCCACCACTGACACTTCACACCAGCCCAAACACCCAGAACCTGCAAGCAGCAGTAAACAAAATTAGCAGACTTGCTGTTTAACCAGTCAATGCACTCATAATTGTGATCTACTCAATTAACTTAATTGGCTCCCTATTCAAAGCAGAGTAATATTACACCTTATAACAATCATATTCAAATACTCATACTTGACAACTGCCTTCCTCTAAAGTCCAAGCTATTCTCAAAAGAACCATCATTTACTCTCCCAACAGCTATGGCTATGGACTGTTACTCTCCAGACCTAGATCTGGCTCTTCCACAGGAAAAATAACATTTACCAAAACTGTCCCTGCCACTTGGAACTACATCCTACCTGAGATAAGATCACAAATCATTTTGCAAGACATCAAATCAAAACTTAAATAACACGTAGGTATAGCTTGATTCAGTTTATTTTTCAGAAATACAGGCTAAACTATAACCATCACACCATCACTGAGGTCTTTCTCATCTCACCCTACTCAGAGTCAGCTGTGACTAACATTCTCAGTCAGCAGTATAAATATTGTACATATTTCAATAATTCCTTAATTCTATGTAGTAATCCTAAGCAGGATAAATTTGTATGCACTTATTGTTAATATGTTATTTTCTGATAATACAATACTGTGTGTATAAGGTGATCTTCTGGTTACTACTTATTAATGGTTTCTTCTTGTTTGCTCCCATTGAGCCTGAGTTGTGGCTGAAAAGGGTCTTTGTACCAGCCCACCATCCTAGTTGTCAAACTGCAGGAAATCAATCAATCAATCAATCAATCAATCAATCAATCAATCAATCAACAAATAAATAAATTGCCTGCTTAAAAAAAAAACGTCTTGCAGGTAAGAGATTGCATTACATTTACTTGATATTAGAAGGAGTCACTTCTCTCTAGTCTCTCCATTAAGTGCATTTAACATTCTAGATCCTTTCCTTTCTTTCCCTCCCCCCTCCCCTCTCAATCTGTCCCATGATCTCTTAAAAGTCTCTCTTAATTCTTTCACCAACACCCTTTGAGATAGTCAGTTACATAGCTCCACAGCTTCTCTGTATAAATGTACCTTCAAAGATCCAGAGAGCAGTAAGTCCATGCAGTCTACTGCCTGTTCCCTGTCCCCCTATCCTTCTTGTTCAGGATGACTTCTCTCATCTGCCTGATGTGATCTTTTCTGGTATATCATGAGAACAGAAGCATCTTCTTTGGTCTTTGTTTTTACTCTTTTTGCCCTGTCATGCACACCCATTTGGTGGTTTTCATCTGGACTTCATTCAGCCTCATGCCTCTTCCTTATATGGTTTCCAGAACTGCACACAGTATTCAGTGTGGGTTGATCAGGGTTCACAGAGGAGAAGCATTACTTTTTTGCTTCAAAATGTTGATCCCCCCCGAGGTTGCACCTCTGTATTTTTGTTTGCAGCTTGAACAGCCGTCTCTTGTTTGACTGGATCCTTGAATCCTCAACTAGCAATATTACAATAACTGCCATTATGTTGCCCACTATCAGTGATAACTTTTCAATTGTTTCATATCAGAGCAAGATTCTTAAAAGTAAATCAGAATTCTCACAACATTCAATCCAAGTTCATTTCTTGTGTATTTTTAGAGTTCTCTTCTCTGATTATTGGGTTCCTTCTTTAGTCTTCTGACTGATTCATTCTGCTAATAGCTGGCCATCAGTATGTTATCAGCTAGGGTGAGAGATAAACTAAGATAAGCCCATCACTTTCTGGTGGTTTATGGTTTAAAGTTTTTTCTTTTTCCAACCCACTGTCCTTTCTCATGTCTGCTGTGCAATGACATCAGTGTACATCTTTTGCGAGCTGGCTTGCTGTACATTTGACAATTGCTTGCAGCAGGGTTAGGCAGCTAATCAGAAAATTACATATAAAGGAAAATAAATGTATTATAAAGTCATGAAGGATAAAATTGTCTTGGGGCCTTTAAAACTGCAATAAGAGTCACTCACTTTTCTAACCCTTTCCCCCATATAAGACTAGCACAGGGTGCCAGGAGTGAGGCATTGAAATTCCATGCTCAAGGCAGTTTACACTGAACCAAGAATAGTCATCACTGACCTTAATCAGCACCCCCCCCCCCCCATTCCCACATAGGAATATACCAGTCTGATAGGAGAAAGGTATTTAACTTGGAAGGTCCTGTTGAAGTTCATGTTAAACCAGGAAAAGGCATCACTCACCCGAAGTAAGGTAATTTATTTAATTCTTAGGTGCAACTTGGAGGCAGGATTTAACAAGCAGTCATATAAGCTCACATGGTAGCCTGTGCATCACACCCACATATTTAGAATTTATGTGGAAGTGAGCTAATATTTATCAGGTGACTTTAGTGATAGAAGCTGCCCATAGGGCCCCTGGCATCAATACTGGACTATTGGGACCATTTGGGAGGGGAGTCAAGGAATCATATGAAACGATGTATAATCATTGAGTTCCCATCAGTGCCGTCTTGTACATCTGTTGGTTTTGCACCTAAATGAGTATTTATTTCAGTTTAATAACTTGGTAAGTGGACTGGTACTTGACAGTCCCTTTTCAGCCATGACCCGGTCACCAAAAATGATACATACATAGCCGGCCTTAGGCATAGGCCAACTATGCAGCTGCCTAGGGCGCCGCTGTAGCAGGAGTGCTTTTCCAGTAAACTGGATGATGTGACTAGACCAGGATGAGGGCACCAGGTGGCGTGGGGTGAGGGGCACTGTGGAGCTCTTTTGCCTAGGGCATCAGTTGACCTAAGGCCGACCCTGTATACATAGATTAAAGAATATCAGAGTTGTAACCAGTAGTGTAGTAAAGTAAATGCAGTACACTTGTATGTTGTTTAAAATTACAATTTCAAGTGATATTATTGCATACAATTAAGGCAGACATTGAACCAGAGGTCATTTGTTAACAGTGTATCTTTACAAGAAGGATTTGACTACAGTGTGAACTGCAAAGGCTAACTATTGTCACTGGAGCAAGAATATTTTGTGTCCTTAAACAACTGTTCTTTTAGTTTCTTTGTAAAATACCTGAAGTGTCTCTTGCTGCTTACTTCCACAGGTAGCCAATTCCTGGGGGTGGCCTAGAGATCTTGCAGAGTTTGTAAAACAAAGTCTAATGAGGGTTATGCTGTTTTTCTGGCTGTTTCTCAGAGTGTAGCTAGGCTCCTCGATTTGTGAATTTTTTTGGTGGGTAGAACATTTTAACAGCTAAGAAGAAATGTGAATCTGTCAATTATAGGTAGCTAGCTCTACCACTGTAGAAGTTGGCAGTGATGAGTTCAAGATTCTGCAAAAAGAACAAATCTTCAGATTTTGTTTATAGCAGTTTGTATTTTACATATGAAAGACATTTGTAATTGTAAGACAGAGTTGGTACACAGCAATGCAGACACTGCAGTTACTGCAAATATGTAACTTGTAAGGATAACTATATACATCCTAGAACTTACAGGAAATATTATTTTAAACAGTATGCAGATTGTAAGTAAAACATTTAGTATATCTGGGTCTGTGATATTTGTAAGGCTTTCTATGTAGGAAAAAAGAATCACCAATTAAAGGAAAAACATTTATGAACAGCTTCGAGATAGAGAAGGGTTCTGAAAATAATGCTCTATCAAGCCGTATGTTGAGGGAAGGTAAGGACCATACTTTGTTTTTTTAGTGTTAGAGTTGATGCCTATAAGTTTTTACATGGTGGAGGTATTATAATCTATACAGAAGAAATTGAAAGAAAGTAGATATTAGAATTAGATGCCACAGATTTTCCAGGCCTAAATGACATGGTTCTTTTAAAACCTGTTTTGAAGCAAGGAAGTCTGCAGCATTAATAAAAGTCATAACCAGATGTTTATATATGTATGTACTTTTATTCTGTGATGTTATTGTACTATTTATGTTGAGTGAATTTATTTATTTATTTATTTACTTATTTGCATTTTGTTTACTGGGATAGTCCACTGGGCCATAGAGAACCCATTTTAAGTGGAGGCCCGGGGAGAAAAGCTGCGAAGTATAAGAAATTAACATTCTGCATTACAAAATTGAATACACAAATACAAGAATGAGTATATACAAAAACAAGTTTGCAATACAAAAAAAATAAATAAATAAAAATCAAATCAATGAATGCAAAGAAGAAGTATGTACAAAATATGAGAGAAATTTACAGTGGTATAATCTGAACAATGGTATAGATTAAAGATATACTTAATGTACTGTCTGCATAAACTGTATTTACAGAAATATGAATTTTTAAAATATGACTAGATCACTGCGTTCTTCTCACAAAACTCTTTTGTACATTTCTAAGCCTAACAACAAAGCTGGCGAATCTCTCTTCTCCAATGCTGTTGAAAAAACTTGGAATCTTCTCCCCAGTGACCTCTCCTCTCTTCCCTCTCCATCACTCTTCAAAAATAGACTAAAACCCTTCCTTAGAACACACTGGTTGTGCCCCTGTACTAAACCTGACTAGGCTACTATCTATCTAATTGAACTAAACTCTGCCTAGCCTTCACTACTCATAAATTATTACATATTTTATCCCTATAAATTCTACTTTCCTCCCAAACTTCAATATGCAGAATCTCCCTTTACATTTCCTACTGAAAAATATACTTGTTTTTCTTCCTTTTACATTATGTATATAGATATCCTGCCTCCCCTCTAGACCTTAATCTTTCTATTTATAAATGACCTATAACTGCATACTGTATAGTAGAAGCATTCTGCCACTACAAGATTTATTGTTTATCTTCACAGAATAATATGTTCAGCCAGCAATATTGTTTTTCTCTTTATATATAATTAATTCTGCTATTTAGTTATCTTTCCTATTATTTTTTGTGTTTATGTACCTGAAATCTACTAGTTTTATATGATTTTTTTTCATTTAGTCTTATTTTATATATTGATTACTAAGCTTTTCATTTATCTGTATTGGAGCTTATCTCCTCGGGCCTCTACTGAAAATGGACATGTATCCAGTTAGACTAGCCTGGTCAGCAAATGTAAAATAAAATAATAAATAAATAAATAGTCATGTGACTAAATTCAATTATTTAAATGTAGAGGGTGTGGTTACTTTTGACATTTTCTCTTGGTGCTAGAAATATAAACAAAGCCTGAAATAATGGTGGGACAAAGGCCCAAAAATAGGGACAGACTTTAAATATTGCTGTTATAAATTTAGTAACTTGCCATAATAACAGAATTTGAGTTAGTATGCATTTTCTGAAGGGTATGAAATCTGAAACTCAAATGTATGTCATTATTTAGTAACTTCACTGCTCAGATCATTTGCCAGAAAACTGCAAATTTTATGAGAAGCAGACCAAAAATATGAGACAAAAGTCTGGGAATTCTGTGAAAATCTGGACAGTTGAAAAGTATGATTTCCAACATGAAGAAACTTAATTGAAAATGCTTTCATGCTGTTTAAATGTGCTCATGTTTTAATTAAATTTCACTGTTCTCAGAACTGGTGTATGGCTTTTGCTTATGATACACTGATATTTTGTGGAAGTGCATTTTATTTATTTCCAGTTTGATTACCGGGGTAGTCCACTGGGCCCAGAAAGCCAATTTTCAGTGGAGGTACGGGGAGAAAAGCTCCATGAAACAGATTACAGTAACGATTGCAGTCCAATAAAAATAAAAGTACAAGTACAAATACATATCAAATAATACAAAGCGTGAGCAATATTACCCATAGTGGAAAAATATCATGCAGATACATTTTAACAAATTCACACTGTTAAAGTCAAAAGTCAAAAGCTATTTATAATATTTACAGAGTGTAAGAGATTTCTGGGAATTAGATATAGAAGGTTATAGCCAGCTATAAGGACATCTATATCACATTATCAAAAGTTTACTTAATCGAATCAATAATGGTCGGACTTTATTGATCGATCAAGTAAAACATCAAACGACGTAAAAAAAATGGCCCACATGGGGGGCTGTGCCACCCACCCCCCCTTATTTAAATATACCAACTACGAGACTGCACTACATTGAGGTAAACAGAAATCTCCCCTTATGGAGATTTCCGTTTACTTGCACAATGTTCTTCACTTTCGATATTGTCGTGCCAACAATATCAGACTCGATATTGTCAACTTACGACAACGTGAAGTAGACCCCTATAAGGTGCTTAGGAACTCAGGAGGATACCCTCCCAGGGGCTTTTGTTAATGAGTTCTAGGTAGGGAGAATGCAGTTACATTTTCATTTGGAGGAGTGGTAGGTGTAAAGCTGAGTTATGAAGTTGTTTGTGTTTGACACTGTCCTTAGTGTGGAAGGGAGAGAGTTCCATTTCTTACCTAAGGAGAAGGAGAGGAGAAATTGTCCAGCAGGACGTTTAGGTTTGCAAATAGTAATTAAGTTTTAGTGTTCAAATCTGACAGTTCTATTTGGGGTGTATGGGGGAAGGATGTTAGTTAGAGCGGGGCATTTGGTTGGATTAAATATTAGTCTATGTACTGTAGTGAACTGGAGGAAGTCCAGGTAATTTGTGAATTCTAACCAGTTGAGGGATTGGAGGGTAACACAGTGATGAGTGGAATGTTTGGCTTTGGTGGCAAATTTAGAAATTTTGTTATAACAGCTTTCAAGTTTGGAAGTGATGGAAGAGGATAGGTTAGTTAGTAGTGGGGTGCCGTACAGAAGGGAGGGAAGGAGGTATGAGGAGGCCAGTGTATGCATGGTAGAAGTAGAGAGGAGGTGGTTTTTCCTCTATAGCATACCTAGTTTTTGGTGGGTTTTCTTTATATTTTGCTTCATATGGATGTTGAACTTGAGTTGTTCGTCTATAGTTGCACCGAGTAGTTTGGCAAAGGGAACAACTTCGATCAGAGAGTTGCTTTGGCTAAGGACATGGAAGGAGTTTTTATCAATAGAGAAATATTTTGAGGGTGTGAATAGTAGTATTTTAGATTTGTTAGCATTGAGAGAAAGATGATTTTGGGGCATCCAGATCTCAGTAGTTGAGAAGGCAGTCTGAGTTTTAGATAGGAGCTCAGGGAGGTTAGAGGCAGAGCAGACAAGTGTAGAGTCATATACATATTGGATGACTTTGGCATTAGGAATAGCAGAGTGAAAGTTATTGATAAAGATATTAAACAGCATTGGTCCGAGGATGGACCCTGTGGTACACTGGTAGGGTGGGTAAAAAAAATGAGGTGCCTTTTTTCCATTTCACAGCTTGAGATATATCTGACAGATAGCTTGAGAATCAGGAAAGAGTGTTTTGGGAGAGATTTAGGTTTGAGTGGTGACTTAAAGGGTGCTTAGGGGAAACAGTATTGAATGCTTTAGAGAGACCTAGGAGCACTGTGGATACTAAGTTCCCAGAATTTCAGGCTTGATTAACAGTTTCTAAGAATGAGAGTATAGCTGTTATGTCCTGGTCGGAAGCCATGTTGGGTAGTGGGTAAGAAGTTGTTTTTTAGTCAGAAAAGGCATAAGTTGGAGGTGGATGTATTTTTCTAGGATTTTGGAGATTGGAGAGAGAAGAGCTATAGGGCAGAAGTTTGAAATGTTAGTGCTTTGCCACCCTTGTGGAAATGAAGAATAAAGGCAGAATGCCAGAGTTTAGGGACATAGGATTCCTTTATGAATCTATTAATTAGGATACTAATTGGGAGAGCTATACTATCGGCAGCAGACTTGAGAAAGGAAGAGGGGATGTTGTCAGGTGCATTAGAGCAGGGTTTAAGTTTGGATAGAAGTCTTTTTATGTAGTTAGTGGAGACAGGTTTAAGTTCAAACATAATGGGGAAATTATTTGGGGAATTAGATGAGGTGGAATGTAGGAGAGGTGGGTCATTGTTGGGAAACATTTTTGTTAGGTCAGATATTGACTCTATAAAGAAAGAGTAGAAACAGTGAGGCTAATTCAAGGTCAGATTTACTTCGGTCTGAACAGGAGTTATTTTTGGAGCCTGGGTTGAGGAGTGAGTTTATGGAGTTCTACAAAGGCCTAGGGTTTTGGGGATGGTTGGAATGGAGCTTAATCTAGTAGGATTTTTTGTCTTTTAAGATTTGTTTTTTTGCAAAGTTATGGAGCTGTGTATATTGGAGAAGGGTTTTGGGAGGTTTATTCTTTTGGTAAAGCTTCCAGGATTTGTCTCTTTGATGCATAATTTGCTTTGTTTCTTTGGTTAGCAAAGGGGCAGTTATCGTTTTTATTCTTTTTTTTTCCTTGGTGGAGCTCGGGAATTTAGGGCGTTTAGGAAAGTAGAATTAAAGTGGTCTACGGCTTTATCGAGTGGAAGGGTTTTTAGAATGTTCCAATTCATTTGTTTGAGATAGTTAGAGAAGGACTTGGGGTCAAATTTACTAAGGTTGCGGGTCTGAATATATTGATGTTGGTGTGGATGGGAGGTGGTTACACAGTAAATGAATGCTGGGAGGAGGTCACTAATAGAGTCAGGGATGCTGTCAGAGTTGGTAATTTTATTTGGATGGGTGATTAAGATCCAGTCAAGAGTGGGTCCTGCGGGATTTGTTTTATTGGGTCTGGTGATGGAGTGGGTTACTTGAGTAAAGTTAAAGAGGTTAATGGACAGGGAGGGTATGGGACTGTTGATTTTATTCCAGTCGATGCTTACATCACCTAGTATGTAAGTTTCAAGGTTAATTTCAGCTGAGGCCCATTGGAGTATGTCTTCAAGTGTTGAGACATTAATTCTGGGTGGAATATAAAGGGCGATGATGCAGAGGCTTTTGTGACTATTGATTTTTAATAGAACGACTGTTAGTTCTGCATTGTCTAATTTAGGAATGGGGTTTAGTAGAGGAATTTAGGTAAATAGATTGGAACAGATTAATGCAACACCTCCGCCTTTTTTCTTTGGGCAGTCACATCTAAGAGTGTGAAATCCAGAGGGTAGGATTTCAGAGTCAGAGATGTGGGGTTTGAGCCAGGTTTCAGAGATGGCTACAATGTCAGGTTGGTTATGACTTAGCCATGCTTGAAACTGATGTGCTTTGTTGTTGAGACTCTGGGCATTGAGTGTGAAAAATGTTAGAATATTGTAGGGGGATGAAAGGTTAGAGAAAGGGGAAGGGAAATTGCTATTTGTGGGTGTGGTAGATCCGGGGTTGGGGTAAATGCCTTCAGCTAACCTCGTCTTAGCTGAATGCCTTCAGCTAAGATGAAGTTATTGAAGGAAGTTGTTTTAGTGTGTTTTGGTTTGGATTTAGGGTATTCTGGATGGTGTAGTAATTGTTTAAGAATAAGTGCCTTAGCAGTAGTGGAAATAATTTTAGGATTAAAAAGATACAGAGGGTTGAGCTGAAACAGAGAGGAGGAGATGGAAAAGAAATGATCATTTGTGTGAGGGAGGAGATGGTTTTGTGTGGGAGTATGGTAAGGAGTAGAGAGTGGAAGCTGCTTGGAGGTATAGGAGCTGGCATGGTATAAAGTTGTTAGGAGGAGTAGTAGTAGGGAGATGGGGGTTCAGAGTGTTAGGAACAGTAAGGAAAGCATGGTTAGAAAAAGGTAGTTTAATATGGGAGGATTTGTAGTTGGAGAAAGGTGTGGGGTGAGGGGGTAGTGAAAGAGTGATGTATATAATTAGTGATGTATTTAATTACTGTGGGTGAAAGGAGGAGGGGTAAAGAGAGGAGGGCTTTGACTGGATGGTTGACTTTGCGTGAAAGGAGGAGGGGTAAAGAGGGGAAGGCTTTGACTGGATGGTTGTTCTGAGTGGGTGGGGAGTGGTTGAAATAAAAGTAGGAGCAGTGGGGGCAGGAGAGAAATGGGGGCACGGTAGGGGAGTCGAGTGAGCCCACAGGGCGAATGGAGCAGGTAGAGCCAAGGAGAAGGAAGAAAGCCAGAGAAAAGTTATCAGTGAAGCTGAGAACTAGCTCAGAGGTAAGGAGGCACTGGCATAAGGCACTGTGTTTGTTAAATTAGAAGGATGCAGAGGGCTGACAGGGGAGTGGAGCTGAAAACAGGGCAGTTGCAGTTTAGTAGAATACTATAAGTATTAATAGGGCTAAAACAGGGCAGTGATAAATGAATAGAACAGTTACAGAACTTTTGGCTTGTATTAAAAGATAGGTAGTGGTTGAACATTGCCCCCTGGTGGCCTAACTGAGTAAGTACAATGGGTAGCTATGAGCACTCAGAGGAGGGGGAAAGAGTCTAGGAGAGTAAAGGGAGATAAAATATATGGTAGACTGATAGCAAATGCACGCAGTGTTAATATACAACAGTGGTAGTTTATTTTACAATAGGGTACATACACGTTTAAAGTTAGTTCTTGGGGAGGCAGAGTGGTCACAGAAGCACTGCAGGATCCCCTTAGGATGAACTTTACAAAAATAGCAATAAGAATCACAAACAAAAACAATACCAGGTAGTACTTACATGTGAGCACACTACTGGGGATGCCTATGAAGCAAGGCAGAAAAGGTAAGTCAAAAGATGGTGCCTTTCTACATCAGGTTTTTTGATACCTCTGTAATTAGGCAGGAGTGGGAGGGAGGTGTGCAGGTTCAAGGTGGGGGAGAGGGGTAGACACAAAGTAATACAAGGTTGTGTGTCAGAAAAACTGGACTAGGCAAGCTGCTAAAAAGAAAACTGGAAAACCAAGCTAACTCAATTCCAGGTAAGTGTAGTGCAGTGTAGCCATTTGGCCATTCTTCATCATAACCTGTCACGTTGTTGTTTGTGGAATCTTTATTTTTTGTTCACGTTTCTAAGCATTACTTGTAGTATAGTCAACATGCACATGTGTGTCAGCAGGACAGCAGTACAGCAGATGCATCAAAGCTGGCATCGCTGACATGAAATTTGGCTATACATAAGGAGACAATAGCAGGGTGTCTTCTGCTCATAGAAAAGTGGGCCAACTCCTGTATAGGATTCCAGAGTCATCTAGTTCCCCAGGTGCTAGATGAGCTGGGGAGGGTAGGGCTATGTGATCAGCTGATACCAATCTGCTTACCTTGAGGTAAGGGCTACAGTTTGACCTAGTGCAATGCTGACCTTTAGTGGAAGCAGAGTAATAAGGCTGTAATATGCAGGTCATGGTGTCTGCTTTGTCACAACAAACCGTATGAACTATAGCTATTATCTACACAAGTGCATGTGCCTTGGGAAGACATTTCTCATCTTGCTTTAATGCCACCCATGTTAGAGCCACAAGGGAGCAGGCAGTTAGGCCTGTATACAAAATGAGTTCCCTAATAACTCCTGCACTGGTTGCCTCTTGCTTCTAGCTCAAGAATGAGCAGTTTTTTAAGAAGCATGAGGGCTAAAAGACAACAATGCATATATATTGAAACTGGCATCCCTTCACTAGTTTTGCCCCATGTGGCACCACATTCCATACCTCTCAACTATACAGATTTTCAAAGAATTTCCAGATTTTTGCCTCATATTTTTGGTCTGTTTTTCATAAAATTGTGTTTTTCTGACAAATTAGTGGTGAATTATTATGGATTGTAGTTAGAAAATAATGACAGACATTTGAGTTTCAGACTTTTCTACACTTTAGAAAATTCATGCTAATGCAAAACTTGTTATTCTATCAACTTTCTTAGTTTGTAAGAGCAATATTTAAAAATTGGCCCTATTTCTGGTCCTTTGTCCCACTTTTATCTATGGCTTAGTCCAGATTTCTTGCTCTAAGAGGTTGAGAGGTATGCCACATTCTTATAGCACGCATGACAGCACTGAGCAGGGCACCACTCACAGGTGGTCTAACAAGTACTACAGAGGCCATTTTTCTGCTCACAATTGCTGTGTTTTATTTGCATTGTAGCATATTATCAGCTGTTACTTGTGACCAGGCATACCTTGTATAGCAGGCTGGCACTTCATTATCACAGTAGCCATATACTCATGCCTGGATTTGAAATGCTTTGAATGTACTCTTTCCAACTTTTCCTTGGCACATATCATGCAATGAGGAAATGCACGTATGTCTGTGGTGTCTTTTTTTAGTGGACAGGCAACAAATTTCTTGTGAGGTTGAAAAATAAACTGCCTAATTACTTTACTGCAGCATCTTCCTTCTGTGCAGAATACATGTATAGTTTACATAATGCACTATGATTTGTATCTCTGTAAGAAGATAAAGTATATATTATTGTATCATCAAAAGCGTAGGCTTATCCACTCAACTATAAACTTGAAGTATGACTCTCCAGTTCAGCCACATGGCTGTGTTGATCAATAAATTTAAATAAAACAACTTCATAGGACAAAGTCTACACTGAGAGCAGTTAAATAACCCACAGATATACAATAATTTATTCAAGTTTCCATTATTAGTCTCTGGAGTAACATAATTCCTTCATTATAATTAGAAACATTTAGTCAGTGTTTGCATAATTAAAGCTTACTGCTTACACCCTGAAGTATAATCTCACTAGCTGGTATGTCTTCTGTCTTCATAAGAACTGTCTCAGTGGAGCAAGTACTGTTTGGATTTGTACCTTGGAAGCACTGGCCCTGTTCATCTTATCAGCACTGATCTATTCTCTCTCTTTAATTGCAGAAATTTACCTTCATACCAGCCTTTGCATCGGGTCTGTGTAATCAGGAACTTTAAGCATTATACAGATTCACTGCCAGATATTCCATCCCTAGTATGGCTTTTCTTGCTTCATTTTCATGTTTACAGCTCCTACTTTTTTTCTGAGCAAAGAATTTATACAGAGGGAAGCACTTTTTTAATTCACTGCTTCACTTGCGATATGACAACACTAAAATACTTCAGCAGAAAGGGATTGCGTGACTCATACCATTTGTTCAGACATTCCTTGCTGTCTCTCTTTTTTTTTTCTTTCCTTCTTTCCATTCTATCTATCTAGTCAGAAAACCACAAAAGCTTATGACAGTCTTTTATATCTACTTCTGTTCTCCCATGAGTGCTTAGATCCCTTTAAATAATTTTTCACTGCATTCCTTGAACTTATTACCAGTTACGTGACACACAGATTGTAAGATATGATCACAGCCTCTTTAATAAAGCTGTTACTAAAGGACAAGTCGTAGCCAGTGGTAATTCAATGGAGCAGAATTATGGGCTTAAGATGCCTTAGAGAGCATCCCTTTATCTAGTTACAGAATTTTTAAGGGTACTGTCACTTCTCCTCATGTTTTCCATCTGGGTACTTGATGGAAGAATTTAGTTTAACTCACGAAAGGGCCTTAATAGATGCACCAGTTGTAGCTACTTTGATAACAATCAGCAGGAAAGATTTATTTACTACTTGGTAAGACAAGCGGGATGAAAAAATGACTTGGTGTTTGGCCTGCACATCCAAGTATATTTTGTTGAATTAGTTACAGCTGAGATGTGAAAAGAACAATCAGATCTGTTTGGGTCCAAAGCGAACTGTATCAGATGCAAGCTAGTACAGTACACACCTACTAGGCTTTTGATAGGAGAACATATTTATATGACTTGGCTACAAGATAATTGCGCATGATGTATTGAACTTTACATGTGACATTCAGCATGGAGACAAATAGATGCATAGGCTGGAGGTGAGTGAACTAATTGGGCAAGGTGTGCATCTGCTATATGGGAAATATGGAAGATATTTTCCCTGTTGTAATGAAATGTCTGATTTATGCTAGATTAAGGAAGTTTATATGCTGCCCTCTTTGGGCCAAACTTTGAAAGGTTAGTGTTAAGAAACAGCAGGAACATGGTTGCATTGCTTTCTTTTATTAAAAAAATTCCTTAAGTATTTATGCTGGCACCCTTAGAACAGTATTAAAAATATGAAAAAAAAGTTAAAAGTAATTTGTAATTCTAAAATGTGTCATGGATATGAAGTTGTGGAATTTTGGTACTATCTTGATAACATTTTGTTTGATTTACATAGATTGAAACAGATGTGACCAATGGAATTAATTAAAATTTTACTCTGATTCTGATGCAGAACATCTGCCCATCCTTAAATTTCCCTGTTCTTGGCGTGACATATGCTGCTCACTTCTGACATTCATTTTACGTGATAGAGACACTACTATTTAATTTGTGGTATGAGACTTATGACAGATCTCTGTGATTTAAACAGTTTGTTTTTTTCAGTATACTGTATATGTATTAAGAACATGCTGCATTGCTTTAGGCTTCTAATACAGTCCCTTCACCACTGCTGCAGTTTCTTTACCTTGGCCATATCATTTCTAAAGACTCCCACCCCCCAGTGATGGTTTTACACTTTAAGAAGGTAATTTACATTTTAGATGTGACCACTGCAACAACAAAAAATACCAACCTGTTATGTAACCACATCCAGATAGCACCATTTGTTGCATTTTTACAATGCTTTGCATCTTAAAAGTCAACATTTCTCACACCTGAAAGGTTCTCTTACCTGCGTTGTAGCTGAGAGTGTCTCCTGCTAACTGTGCCTCCTCTTCTATTTTTTGTGCTCCAATTGTTTTTTGCACATTTGAGTACTGAATGCAAATCATGGTGCTATCCATCATCTTAGTTTTTGAATCCCTGCTTATTCCTACTCTGCCTTGGATATCCAGACTTTAAAAGTTCCAGATTATATCTGTATAAGCTCATTTCATCTCTTACAGTCCATGAGAAAATTCAGCTATGAAAACAGTGAAGAAATAAGGCCACAGCACCAAGCTAAGGCAGTGATGGCTTCATGTTTTTCTTCACCAGGGCATAATACAGACAGCAGCTTATTGGTAGGGGAGGAGTAAGTACTGTCATTCTGCCAGGGAATGTGGTGCATCAGGCCCCTAGAAGTCAAGGAGGGAATTTTCTGGTGCACTTTATAGCTTATGGCTGTAAGAAAATTGCTTATTAAATGTTCTTTGGAGTTAGCCAGTAGAATTATGTATGTGCAGAATTTCATCTCTACTATTCAGAAGGATAAAGCCCTGACTATGAGCCAGATGACTTGAGTTCAATTGGAGGCTAAGGCATCCTTTGGGCCTGGCAGGGGAGAGGCGAGGAATGAAGTGGCTGATGCCTACTTGACTCTTTTGGAGGATGAAAATGGGAGGTGGGCCATTGTCCAGTTTTGCTGATGGTGATACCAGAGAGCCTAGATGGCTGAGGTGCTCTGAGGGAACTGTTCTGCCCCTGCAATGATACTTTGCTTTCTTGGTCCCAGTTAGGGATGTTGGCAGGAACCAGTTAGGAGAAGTCTTATTGTGGAGGCAGGACAGTCCCCTTGCAGTACCTGTGCATCTACATGCATTTTGTTGAAATCAGTATGTCCAGGAAGTTAGGATAGTAATGCAAAAACTCAAACCACCTCAATGGCTGCCTCAGGGATTTCCCCAACCCCCCCCCCCCCCATCACACCTCACTGCAGTGATTGCTAATTGACAGTCAGCATGGCAAAATGTCAAAAAAAGGTAAGTGAAGAAACCACTACATTGCATGGCCACATTACTCCTTGGTTTTCCTCTATAACAGGACATAAAACTTTGTTGTATCAAAATTCCTAGTAGATCATAGCATCTAAATATGTTTACACACACACTTTTATTCTTTGCAAATTATATATATGCACTTCATATACTTTGAAATGCTACTTGTATACTTTTTACACCAGAAATTAATCCTTAATATACTGTGAAGAGTCTTTATTATACAAATCTCTGTTTTTTTTCTATTTCTCAAACTCATGTCCACACACACGTGCACACAGTCTGAGAGTATGAATCATTTTTCCACTACATGCTTACTTTCCAAATTTTGTGAAGAGGGGCCTTAAAGGGTTAAAAATGTTTTTCTTGCTTTCTTTTGCCTGTAAATTGGATGAGGTACAATGGCCCAGAGACCCCTTAGTCATGACCTGAGCTTGAGGCAAGATAATATAGTGAACAAAGTAAACATAAAGTAAGATAACAGCATTTAATTTTAGCAGGCTGACAGTTTAGGTTTCAGAAAGTACAGCTGCTTATGATCTTTTGAACTTATCATAACAGGAGATGTCCCACTAGTCACTGTTGCATTATTCCTGACATGAAGGTTGCTACCACTGATGTCTGCCTGGGGTACCAGTGCTTTACCTTCCCTACGTCGTACATCTGATGCATGACCTCATCTCATGTGCATTGGAGTATGGATCTTCATATGACCACCAAGCCAGTGGCCTGAAGAATAATGACAGATGAGACTGGTCAGCTAGGAGGGTGTAGCTTGAATTGGTAAGAAACCTCCTCTGTTCCCATGTAACAAAGTAGTGGATAAAGGAAAGGGGGAGAGGAATATGAAGACTGATGTGAGATACAGAAAAGAGGATGTAGTTTGCGATGGAATACTGCAACAGTGATTAGTTGAACATCTACTGTTATGAGAAGTTCTTATACACCTCTTATATATTCTGACTAAAATCACTGTTGCAATATTACTGACATATGGGTGATTCCCAGAGCTGAAGTATGAAAGAAGCATGGCTGGCTATTGCGTAGAAGAGTTGTCCAGTAGTATGGACAGAACTGATGGAGCAAAGGCTGCCCTGGACCTGGAGAAAACATTGATTTGTGTAGTGTTTGGTAACGGTGTGTACAGAGGACCAAGTTTTAGACTCTAAGTTAAACCTATAGTATATTCCTTCGTGAAATACTCCTGATGAAGCAACTTCCACAGTGGAATGTGCTTTAGGACAAGAAGAGAAGGTCTTACTGTAGTGTGAGTAGCAGAAAAAGATGGCCTGAAAATCAATGCTGCAGTAGTTTGCTTGGGGACTGGCTGGCTC
Source organism: Protopterus annectens (assembly GCF_019279795.1). Lineage (NCBI taxonomy): Eukaryota > Metazoa > Chordata > Ceratodontiformes > Protopteridae > Protopterus > Protopterus annectens. Next base: position 144,419,619 of record NC_056744.1, on the reverse strand, counting down.
ACCTTAGGGCTCATAAGTGATACAAACAGCTTGCCGGTCTTCCTGAAATATTTCGTTTTGCCCAGATAAAATCTGAGTTGCCTGTGAATGTCCAGAGAATGTAAGATCCTTTCCCACTGTTTTGCAAATTGGTAAACAGTGGGAGGATGGCTAGCCTGACTGAGAGACAGCTCATGCACTACCTTACGCATGAAGGAAGGATTAGCCCTGACAGTCACCCTGTCCATGTGAAGAATAAGAAAAGAGGGAATGGTCATTAATGCTTGTAACTCAGAAACTCTGCTAGTAGAAGTGACAGCCAAGAGAAGGATACTTTTCTAGGTACAGAATTTTATAGGAGCAGTAGATGCTGGTTCAAATGGAGACAGTGTGAGATTTTCTAGATAAAATTAAGATCTCAAGGGGGAGAGATTGGTTTCCTTGGTGAGTTTAGATGTAAGACTACCCTGAAGAAAAGCTTGACCTCAGCCCTAGCCATAAGTGAAAGGCTAACAGTGAGGCAGGCATTGATAGCTGAGAGGTGAGCTTTTATAGAAGAGAAGGCCAAACCTGACTGAAGTAGTTCACAGAAATATTGCGGTATGGTGGGACCTTGTGATAAGAGAAGGTCCTGACTATGTTTCCACACTAATAGGAAAATTGTTTCTGTTTAGCAATTTAATATTTTCTAGTAATTGGACTCCTGGCCTCTTGCAGGACTTGAACAACCTCTTTAGAGAAGAGATGCCTGAGGAATTAAAATCCTATCATCCATAGGGTCAAGTTGAAAGATGGAAGACATGGAGCAGCAATAATTTTTGCTGAGTTATCTGGTCTGGTTGAAGAGAAATTCTCCTGTAATTTTTCTTTGTCAGGTGAAATCACAGGGAAAACCAATCAATTCTGCCTCTGCCAAAATGGTGCCAGTAAAAGGAGTTTGGGTGCTTCTTTTTGTGCCTTTGAGAAGAAGTTTTGGTGGAAGAGACAGAGGAGAAAAAGCATAGATGAACTACCCTGTCCATTGGAAGGAAAAGGCATCTGTCCTCCAGGCTATGGGACAAGGGTCACTGGTACAGAACTGGGAGAGTTGATGGTTGGTGATGCAAACAGTTCCATCTGAGGAGTGCCCCAGTGAAGGGTGATTACCTGAAAAACCTCTCTTTTTCAAAGTCCATTTTTAGGTGTCCTCCAGGAAGCGACTTAGGGAGTCTGTTAGCACATTATTCCAAAAAGGGGATGTATGTTGCTGTGAGTGTGATGTTCATTTGGGTTGCCAAATTCCATGCCTCCTGCACTAGCCTGCACATTTAGTAAGTCCTGGTGCCTCTCTGCTTGTTTATGCACCGCATGACTGTGGTGTTGTCTGTGTATACTAGGAGTGGCCTGGGTTTTTAGAGGTGGGTAAAAATCTGAAGAGCTTGCTGAAAAGCCCTCCTTTCCTTGTTATGTTCCTTCAGGAACTAAGGTAGCCACTTCTTGTTGAAGAGGAGGAGGAGGTCGTATGAAAGACAGTCCTCGGTTGAAGACGCCTTGTCCCTTCAACCAAAGTAGCTCCTTTTTTAAACAAGAGAGCAGGGGGGAGGAGGGTGTCCAAGGGGTGACAGCACAGGAACCACACAAATTTCAGGTAGCACTGGATCTTTCTGATATGAAGTCTGGTAAGAGGGAGATTAGGGACTGTGGCTGCCATGAATTCCAAAGTCCTTAGCATCTCCTTTGCTGAATAATGATTTGTGGAGGGCATATTTTGGAAAAAAAAACAAACAGACTGTGAACTTTCTTCAGGTGAAGGAAGGCATGCATTTTCTTTGTGTCTCGTCTGCAGCCCAGGAAAACCAGATGTTGTGAAGCAGCCATGTGGGATTTTTTTTTTTAGTCTATAGTGAAACACAGACCTTTTAGGAGTTGGATGGTGAAGAACAGATGCTGAAGAAGAATTTGTGGAGAGAGCCTGGATCCATTGGTCGTCCAGGTAAGGAAACCTTTGGATTCCCTGAATCTGACAGAAAGCTACTACTGGAGCTATACACTTTGTAAGCACTCTGAGTGCCGTGGAAAGACCAAAAAGACCAGTAAACTGAAAATGTGAGGAGCCAGAGGAGAACCTCAGAAATCTCTTAGTGACACTAAGAAAGCATGGAGGAGGATGAAGGGCAGAAGTGTGTGAAGAAAGAGCATTTTGAAGGATGCTACTTTAAGTAAGTGTTTAAGAGAGACAGGTCAGGAAGAATCTCCACTGCTCCTCTTTCCTTGAGACTAGAAAAATCCTGGAGTAAAACCCTTTTGCTGTGAAGTCCTTTGGGACTTTCTCAATAGTGTCCTGATTCAAGAAATATTGAATAATGGGGACTAGAAGGGAAATTTTATTTTGAGGAGATTGTGACAAGCCTCACAAAGGGGGAATAT
>NC_056744.1:144379734-144412234 GCF_019279795.1 Protopterus annectens | reverse complement strand
CATAGTCTTAAACAAGACATTGCCAGTTACATTCTCTGTTCATTCCATGTGGATGCAAAGTCCCAAATTTCATAATCAAAATGCATTCCTTTTGTCTTAACATATTTTTTTGCCTATCAACATCATTATAATATAATGGAACATGTTCCAGAACAGACACTTTTATATTCTCAATATTTCCATGGTGTACTGAGTTAAAATGCTCAGCAATAGGACTAGTAATTTTATTATTTTTAACATCTCTAATATGTTCTTTTATCCTATCTGCTAGCATTCTTTTTGTTTCTCCAATATAGTATTTGTTACAATCACAGAATATGACATACACAACACCTTTGCTCATACATGTATATTTGCCTTTTGTATCAAAAATTTTGTCATTTATTTTATTCACTTCATTTACAACCCCCCCATACGTTGTCAGCCATCCCCTATGGGGAATTTTTGAGAATAAAAAGACTCAATTCTGATATTGATATGGCCTTTAGGGAGGCCTATAAAGTGGCCGAGATATTCAAAACTAGAGGGTATAACCCAGATGATGTAGAAAATAGCTTGCATAGAGCCTTTAAACAGAGTAAGGGCACTATTAGACAAAATAACTATGAAAGTAGCAATAAATATGGGATTGAACAGGAGAGAATGTTTTTTGTTACAAAGTACACTAACTTCTCTACGATTGGTAATAAAATCATTATGGAATATTGGAATTTTATTAAAAAAGATATAACATCACTGAAAAATATAAAATTAATGACATCATATAGAAAGGGGAAAAATATACAGGACTTTCTGATACACAGCATTTATAAAAAGCCTTGTACTAATGAATTAAATGTTGTGAAGAATTTGGGAACATTCCCTTGTGGAAAATGTGCTATATGTAAACATGTTGTAAATGAATGAGTTTTACTGTTTATGAGTTTTACTGTTTTACTCTGTAAAGGCTGTTGGCCGAGGCGCTAGAGAAGGAACTGTTCAACGAAATAAATTTTATTGGAAGGTAGAGCTGGGACTCACTGATAGTCTTTGTTGTTTATATACTTAACCCGACCCAGTTCGGCTTTGTTAAGGGCAGATCATGCCTACTAAACCTGGTTGACTTCTTCAAGACAGTCACCAAGGCCATAGATGAGGAGAAGGTAGTGCACACAGCCTACCTTGACCTTGCCAAGGCTTTTGACACCATTCCCCACTTGGGAATTATAGAAAAACTCATCAGCCTGAACATAAACCCCTACGTCACAAGATGGGTTGCCAACTGGCTTACAGACAGAACTCACACAGTAAGAGTAGCAGGCTTCAGGTCCAACTCCAAACCAGTCACAAGTGGTGTCTCACAAGGTTCGGTCCTGGGACCCCTACTTTTCAGCTTATACTTCTCAGAAGTACAGGCAAGCACAGGAGGACTATGGCTAACCAAGTTTGCCAATGACTGCAAACTGGGAGCCATAATTGACTCTCTGGCTGACACAGACATTCTCCAAAAGGGCCTTACTGAGACGGACACCTGGTGTCAAAGTCATGGTCTCAAGCTAAATGCCACAAAATGCATAGTCATCCTGTTTGGGAAAAACACCCATGAACTGCCACATAGGTGGCAGTCCTCTTAATACAGAAGAGGTAATAAGAGATCTGGGGACCCAGGTAGATAGTAATCTCTCCTTTGACAATCATATTGCCAAAGAGTTAGGAAATTCTTCTATGTAGCCCAGCTAATAACTAAAGGGTTCGTATCTAGAAATAAAGAGGGTATAGTGCCCCTCTACTCGTCACTCATCAGACCCATCATAGAGTACAATGCCCCATTTGGGATGTACCCCACAAGACACTTCCAACAGCTGGAAAGACCACAAAAGTACCTCACCAAGAGGATTACTGGCCTCAAACATATGTCCTATGCAGCCTGACTGGAAAAACTCCGGCTGTACTCAGTCGCATATCGCTTACTCAGAGGTGATCCCTGCCTGACTTACAAAGCCATGTCCAACTCAGAATTGATGATATGCTCCACCTAAAGAAATCCAAGTCACTGCGAGTCACTCGCTCTAGTGAACTAAACCTCATCACAACAATACATGGAACATGCTGGAGGGATAGATTCCTGTCACAGAGACTCCCCATGCTTTTTAACAAAATTCCTAACTACATTAGACAGAGCTCCTCACTAACACTCTTCAAGAGAAACCTTGATGAGTGGATGGGTAACAGAAAATACACCCCTGGGATCACTTCATTGGCTCTTTTTGACAGAGGCTCAGTTAATTAATCAATGGGGTGGTGAAAGCTAACACACTCTGGCTAGGCTTATAAATGCCCTCAGGCAGATAGCCTAGTACCTACCTATGAACCTATGATCCTATATATATATATATATATATATATATATATATATATATATATATATATATATGTAGATATATATATATATATATATATATATGTAGATATATATATATATATATATATATATATGGATTCCTATTACAAGAACGAAAGTTCACTACTTCGAACTTGTAATAGGAAGCCTCACTTCTGCAAAAGTTCACTTTAACAAAAGTGAACTTTTGCGTACGTGCACTTCACCGAAAACACCACAGCACAGTGGAGGACATAAAAAACAAGCTATGTCCTCTACTATGGTGCAATAGTCATGGACCTTAGAGTTAGGGCATAGGTTAGGGTAAGGGGATAGTTAGTAAAGCTATCCCCTTACCCTAACCCATGCCCTAACCCTAAGGTTAGTGACTATCGCACCATAGTGGAGGACATTTCTATGTCCTTCACTGTGTTGCAGTCGTCACGGACCTTAGGGTTAGGGCACGGGTCATAGTGGCTATCCCCTTACTATGACCCGTGCCCTAATGCTAAGGTCCGTGAGTACTGCACGAAAGTTCAGTACAACACCGATTCGTTGTACTGAACTTCGCTTAAGTGCACTTTCGATCTAGTGTATGGAACCCATATATATATATATATATATATATATATATATATATATGTATATATACATACATACATACACACACACACACACACACATATATATATATATATAAATATATATATATATATATATATATATATATATATATATATATACATACACACACACACACATACACACATTATATATAAAATGTATGTTACAGGTGTGGCACACATCTTTTTGCCAGTAATCAAGGAGCCTCAAGAGAGGGATGTTCACTTAATACAGAAATAGATACACACAGTATTTTCAGATGCAGCTCTCTGCACCAAGCACAATTTCCCTTAACAGCACACATAGAATACACTCAGTCCGGGGGCTGAGTTTCTTTCTTTCTCCAGGCCCCACAAGCTGTACAGCTGAGTCCTCAGCTGAGTTTTCCAAGCCAAGTCCTCCACCACCCTCTCTGTGAAACCTGTGCTGTGTGTCCCTGCCCCAAGTAGCTGACACGCACATTCTTTGAGATTTAATTTTCTCACACACACACACCTGGGAAAGCTGGCACAGATTTACCAATTATGCCCAGACTGTAAGGTAGTTCCATCACCAGCAGAACACTCCAAAGCCAGCTACTCTAAGGGTCTTACAAGTGTACCAAATTATACTAAGTAAAATTAATACTAATGCAAATGGTAGTGTTTGACCAATGCAACAAGGCTTTCAGTAATGGCCACAGTGACACCAAATAAACATAAGTACTCTCAAAGGTTAAAATATTCTCTAAAAGACCATTCACAATGAAATGTTTAAATATATTTAATAATAAAAGAACATGAAAATACTAAATATCTATTTACAGAAAATATTAAAAATAACACAGATGGATAGATTCACACAGATACGGAAAAACAGTACTTTACTAATCTCACTATATTTTCCTGACTGATCTAAAGAATTGCTATTCTCTGGTTACTTACTAAAGCAAGGCAATATGAAGTGGGTGAGTAGTCTTCCTTCTTTGTCAGGTTTCAAAAACAGACTGCACTGAGACTTCTGTCTCATCTAGTATTAAGGCATCATTTCAGTGCTGGATTACCAAACGATGTCACAAACTTCTGGTTATCTGACTCTGGTTTCCACACTACCCCAAATACTAGAAACTAAACCAGAATCTACCACATATGTGTTACCATACACACAGATAGAGGTTTGCTGAGATGTGTTATAGCACCTGGAAGCTATAAAATCATTTCAAAACTTTCACCCTTCCAGGATGGCAATTAGTTCACCCCTAAGGACAATACAGTAGGATTCCTAGTCCTGGTTTTCACAGATATTTTGTCTCTGGGTACAATCAGAACTGTAAGATACAATCTTTATGGCCTAAACCAGATAATTTAATTTCAGACTATTTTTCAAAATTAGTTGGACTGAAATTAACCTCTTCTCTTCCAGTATCCTCTGTTACAATATGTTAATTTCAACAGTTACAATACAGTCTGACATACAGGTGTATTTATTTTCTGTCAACATGTCCCACTATTGGTACATTTTTAACCCAAGCAGCTTTATAAATACATTTTCAACACAAGCACCTGTACAAATCATTTTGATGTACAAATGACATATAATTCTTTATAAAACCCCCGCTAGCTATGCTGGCATATGTTACAAAACCACTGCCCTACTTCTGGCATTACTGTCAATACCACACATCATCACATCAGGTACTGTATATCTCACTGAAATTAAAGCATAAGTTAATATTCTAACAAAATTATTTCATAGTTAGCCTGCAAGCAGTGATTACATTTGTTTTATGAAACATTTATTTAAGTTAAGCATCTAAAATTGTTGTTTAAAATCAAATTAAATCAAGTTTCTACAAATGAAACTGCAGGCCTTGAACGTACAATGTACATACCTATTTGACTTCAAAACTGAATAACATACAGGAGCCAACTTAAAATCCATTGACATAAAGGTAGTAAAATTCCAGAAATAATCCAAATAAAATATATTTTTGGCAGAGGGAAGTTGATCTCCAAACAGTCAATAAATATACTAATTATGTTACTGAACCATTCATTTTTACCTTTCTTACTTAAAATCCAAATATTTTTTCTTTTTCTGATTTAATATTACCTTGGGTACTTTAAAAACTGGAGCTCTAGTAGCTGGATATGACTCTGGTATTTTGTGTGTGTGTGTGTGTGTGTGTGTGTGTGTGTGTGTGTGTGTGTGTGTGTGTGTGTGTGTGTGTGTGTGTGTGTGTTTATGTTATGAAATATGCTGTCTTTTTTGTAAAAGTACAATTTTTGGTGTAAAAGTGCTATTGATGTAAAAATGCTGTTTTTCTTTGTTATGTACTATTAAACAGGTGTTCATGTTGAAAGAAATGTAACTTAAGCCATATGATATTTTTTGAGCTGGGATGTGTATACTAGAGATTACTATAGAAAGACGACAGATCATCAGAAATAAAGAGAAGGCTCCTGCTGTGGGGATTTTGAAAAGGGCTGTACTCAGAAGGACAGAGACAAAATGCCTCTAGTGGAAGAGGGAGAACTTTATCAGGAGTCAGGAGTCTTCATGTTTGATAGATGGAAGATTTACTGCATGACAGAAGACAGAGGAGTAAAAGAAGAAATACAAGAAGACCCAAGTGTAAAGAAAGGCTTGGATTTTCCAAGGAGTGCTTTGAAAAGTCTTGCTGTGTGTAGAAACTTGAATGACTTGTAAGAATTTGTTTCTTGATATCAATTGAAGTTATGCTTTTATTTTGCCTATTCTTTGTAAATAAACTGCTCAGAACCTGAGAAATCTACCTGACACAACTTTTACACTAGCAAGTAGGTAGATTTTCTACCAAGTGGTAGAATCCCCGACACTGCTAAAAGTTACATAATTTCACTCAGATGTCACACAACATTGGAAGAAAAAAAAGAAATCTTGGATCCCAAGGCTGTGCAACCCATGAATATGACCATATGATGAGCTTTTGAGCTTGATGTTCTGATGACAACTAAAGGATTACTTTGATCAGTCACATTCTAAAGATAACAAAAGTAAAAAATAAATCCTATTAAAATGTTGCTTCTTCTTGCTGAGACCAGTACCTCCACTGATTACAGAAGAACATTTCAATTACATTTGATAGTTTTACTTTAGTGTTAGAACTTGTTGCTTTTTGTTTTTCTCTTCTACCTCCCATCAGAGATATATATTGTGTACTGCCATTTAAAAATTTTGCCATTACATGACTGTAGTAATTTTTCTCTGGTTTAAAAATATAAAATACCTTTTATTTTGCTGTTTAGTTCTAGAATAATAATAAAGAAGCTCTTTAATCCACACACTGGAGAATGGCTTTCTGAAGTTACTTTGATAAGAATACTTGTGAACTTTTTTTGTTTTAATACTAGTATTTGAACTACATTTCAAACTATTATTTTAATGTCTTGTAAAAATGTATGACATAATTCAGTAGAACAACCAAGTCTCCATCATGTTCAGTATTATTTGGTCAAGTTTCTCTAAGGATAATCATAGATAATATACTTCTTTATGAAATCTTCACCATATTCAATATCCTTGGAGAAAATGGATCAAGTATTCACGGGTTAGCATGAACATTACTCATGGTTGAATACATCTGTTTTATAAATACCTTGTCCAATAATATATTATCCCCATCTCTACTTATAGCCATATTATAGTGCACCTATGATCACCATAGGGTGTCCAGTCCATGTCACAATACATTAACCTGATAATAGAATGCAAATAGTAATAGCGAATGATCCTTCCTTAGAAGAAAGGGTCACTGCCATTTGAAAGGTGCCAGGGTACCTAGGTGGCTGGTCTTTTCATGTCTTGATAACTGACATTGTGGTAGCATGAAAAATTCTGCTGACAAGAGAAAGAAAAATAAATCATGGCACATCTAAATATGTAGTATGAAACCTGATGGCTCAAATTTATTGAACAGTCACCTAAAAAGCAAACATGAAGACCAGATTGCAAAATATGCATTTTGGTTTAATAGAAACATGGAATGAAAGAGTATGTGTATTGCAAACCTTTAGATAGTAGATATCATCAATATTACATTTAAAGATTAAATTGCTTCCTTGTGGAAAATACACAGAATATAGGAAGATTTTCATATTGTTAATTCTGTTAAATATATTTTTTATGGTGCTTTTCTTCCAGGCCTCTACTGAAAATGGGCTCTTAATGGCCCACTGGACTATCCCGGTAAACAATTGCCAATAAATAAATAAATAAAATGGTGCTTGACAGATTTACAAAGACCACAAAGTCAGAGAAATGGCATAAAGCATTTTCCATAGAAAACTGCTTCTGAGATTTTTCATGCGAATGATGATCATATTACTCTTAAATTCTGTAGCGTGGAAGGAGATGCCAGTTATAATGTTACTGTGGTGGTGGTGGTGGGGAGCTGGGGGGAGGAGTTTGCTTTTTATATACAAAAGTTGAACTGTGTTGTTGCAATAATCAGTGTTGTTACTTTCTTCCTACTGATCCAGATTGAAGCACTGATCCTGGAGATGCAGGATGCTGAGAATGGAATCAAGACCCAGACTCAAAGGTTGATGATCACCACCATCCCACATGCCATGACAGGTAACTTGTTAGATGCAGGAAACTGTTGAGTCATGTACGGTCACTGCATATTACAATATAACAGACTGCCTATGCTCAGGTTTACTAAAATTAATTTTATAAAATAAAGAAAAAGTACAATCAAAAATAGAAACAATGTCCGATGATCACTCAGCAAGCAAGGCAAAAAAAATGAATAAAACTTTTAAACTAAGACCCTTCTTGACAAAGACCTAGCCTCCAGGCAGTGGATTATATGCATTGTAACCAGTTTTAATAAATAGATTATGGTGCTTTTCTTCTTTCATTTCATATGCTGACATCTTTTTTGTTTGAAATTAAATACCACTGTTTAATTGTGTTATGTTATCTGAATGCACGAATGACAGAGCGTGTATGCCTAGGCATACTGAGGGTTTATCTTTCATTTTATGATCCTGTTGTAAGGCATTAAGGGTTCAATTCTCTGCATTCAGACATCTGCTTTTCCCAGAACAACTGTGCTATAGAGTGTGCCATCTAACTGCACCAGTGACCTCTATTAAGGTATTTGCATTTTGGTGAAATATAGCATTTTTCTCTTTTTCATTATGAAATTATTACATCTATGTGTATACATATCACTCTCAACAACTGCAACAATAATTTCATTTAGCCTATTTATTAGTGTAGAACCAGAATTAAGACGTCACCTTGACTATTGTTTCTGAAGTGTGTAACATTAACCTGATAATAGAATGCAAATAGTAATAGCGAATGATCCTTCCTTAGAAGAAAGGGTCACTGCCATTTGAAAGGTGCCAGGGTACCTAGGTGGCTGGTCTTTTCATGTCTTGATAACTGACTATAGTTTCTGGACAGGTACAAAGACTGGAGACAAGAATTTCCATGCAACACTGTCCTCAGGGTGCTTAGGCAGAATTTGCAGGAAGAATAATGCTAGCACAATGGGTCATGTTACAGTGTGAGTTAGAAGAATTGTTACACAGTTGTGGCTTGTGCATGTACGTTTGGTGACCGCACCTGAGGTTAATGTGTATTCTTACAACATTCACCTTGATATCACTCATTTTTGGTGACAAGATATCTAACTCTGGTCTATCTGACTATTTTTTTCAGTGTTAACTCCTTAGGCTAGTTAGTGCCTGTAATATTGCTAATGCACTTTCAACCCTTGAAACAAGGACATCATGAACCTTGTTGCTGTTATAGACTCCTGTTTGAAGCCACACGCTTCAGTCTCTTCTACTTTCTAAAAAATTGTATGACCTTTTTGTATGGCCTTTAGCAGAAAGTGTTGTAGACAGTCAGGTTAATAAGGGCATCTACATCTGATATTTTAGCAATATTAAATTTTGTGGTTCATTTTCTTCTTTAACTGGATAGCCACATAAGCAATCAAAACAGACCATCTAAATTTATAAGAAGTAAGAAACCTGATAGCTCAAATTCTGGAATGCATTGTACCTCACTTCAACAAGCATAATGCACTTAATTATGGGCAGTTTCGGCACAGATTGGAACACCTCACTAATATCTTGTTTTGACATTATACTCTGTAGGTACACACAGCTAACTCTCTGCATAACACACATGCACGTCTGAACTGAATCACCCAGACAGATAAAAACCCTTGTGCAATCCCTCTGTCCCATCTCCATCATTAATTGTCTTCCCCTTCTCCCTGAATGTCTGGTACTCATGGAGATGGACCTCTGTCACCATTCTGTATACAGGAGCTGTGACTAGGACTTTGTTGATGAAGCAGGTTGCACCATGAAAAGATGGCTTTGATTTCTGACTTGCTGTGAGAGGTCTGTCTGTCATTTATAAAATGGTTTGATGAGAGCTATGCTTCCCCCTGTGATAGCCATGCCTCTGGATATGTCATATTCCATCATTTGTTCAGACTGAAAATGAAATAACTCATATTCCAAGTGGGATTACCAGCTCCTTACAGTGTGAGTTTTGAGCCATAAATGTTTCGTATTTTTGGGATATTTCTGCATATTTTCGCTAACTTCCTCAGTTATCTCCTTTCTGGTCATTAAACCTGATTTGTGTTACATCAGCATTGACACTGTACATGTGTCAACAACAAAAGCTGTAAAGATTCTTGTGCATGATACTTACACACTGCAAATACACTTTGATATTTGAGTTGAGATAAAAGAGTATTAGTGTAGCATGCATTTATTTATGGCGAACACAGATAAAATTCATGATATTTTTATATCCAATGCATTTATGGACAGAAATGTGCTACTTCGTGAATACAAAGAAATACAAATGTACAAAGTGCCACTACAAAAACCACCAAGTAAGGCACAAAAACCACCAAGAAAGTACAAAGTATGTACAACAACAGAGGAGTAGTTATACAGAAAAAATATCAGAGTGAAAGATAACAGTTCTAAATAGGGTGCAGGTACAGCTGGTTATTAAAAAAGATCAGCTGTACCAAAAGAAATGGGGAAGACACGCTGGTCAACTAATTTAATATACAATAGGTTTTACTGAAAGGGCATGCAGAAGAAGGAGAATACAGTTGAAGGAGTTATGGGGTATGGCAAAAAAGTAGGGAGGGAGACTTAGAAATTGTAAAGGATACTGATAATGGAAGGTAGTAGAGAGCATGTGAGTGCGGAAAGCAAGATTGAATGAATTTAGAAGAGTAAGTGAGGGTAATGGATAAGCGAATGTAAAGGAGACAGGGGAGGAGACGGGATGGAAAGTGTTGCTAACAAGGTATGGAAAGTTCAGTAGAATGTACAGTTGACTGGAAACATGGTAGGATGTTTGTTACTAACAAACTGAAAAAAACAAGAAACTGCTGAAAGTGACGACTGCACACAATAAGAGAACACTGGTAAAACCAGTGTTCTCTTATTGTGTGCAGTCGGCACTTTCAGGATGTTTGTTACTATACAGCCAGGTCAATTATCTCCACAGTTACAAGTCCAGTCATCTCTCAATGACCGGTTTGGATACTTGTTTGGAGCTAAGCTCCCATAGCTTTACATGGAGTTTATTCCATTCTTTGGTTATGTAGACACTAAAGGCTGTCTGCTTGTCTACAGTCACATCTGTAATAAAAGAAGCTACTGTGGAAAGATACGGCCTTGGGTAGGGTAGATCAGGTTAGTGCCTTAGTTACTGCTGGGCAATTATTAGAATATAATAGTCTGTGACATTTAAGAACAGTCAGTCATGTAAGCTTACTTAAGATTTTACAGTCATGAAAGGGGAGTATATGCCATATGTAAAGCATACAGTCCAGTTATAGGCTAGGTAATGTTTAATTGTGGTTGTTATAAGGAGGTTAGGTGGTATGTAGAAGCATACTGGAGGTAGGGCAATAAGAAAGCACAGGCTGCAGCTGCTGTGGTACTGCTTGCCATAAATGCCCTGGTTCTCTGTTGTATACAAAGACTTCAGCTTTTGTAGTGACAGACAATATGGTTCAGTGCCCAAGATAACTCTAGAATGTTCTGCAGATTTGACCACTCCAAACAGCAATATCAGTGGAATTAATAAGCAAGTTAGAATCGGGAACAGCAGACACTGCTCTAGTCGCAGAGTGAGTCTTTTTTTCTTTAAAAGTAATCTTTTTCATTCAGTAAATCAGGTGCTTAAATTGTTAAGCACTTTAAGCTATGAATAAAGAAATTTGCAGTAGATAAAATCTTTATAAGACAATGCAACTTGGATATAAAATTCATTGAGTAATTTGGGTAAAGTTGTAAGTTTGACCAAAGAAGTGGATCATTAGAGACCTTCAACCAGAATAGCAGTCGATTTCTCAGGAATGGTACTTCACCGATAACTGATCTCTGACCAGAAGTTTACAGGCACATGATGGGAACCATTAGCAATTCTGGTCCTGCTGATCATAAACAACAAACTGGGCAAAAAGTTATCAATACCCTTTTTAGTAGAAAGGGCAGTGGAAGCATTTGCATTACCTAATACAATAATAAGGTTAATTAGGCGGCTACACGAAGGATCAGAGGCAAGAAATAAAGTGTGAAGGTTTCTCTCCAATTAGTTGTGTTTGAAAAGTGGACCAGACTGGGGTGTCATCTTTCCTCTGTAATTTGTTTTATATTTAGAGTCATTTGCAAAGAAAATAATGGACTCAGAAATTCTAGGATATAGTTGATACTGTAATCAGGAAAAGTTGGCTTTATCTGCAGATATTATTTTGTACCTGATAAATCCAGAAAACGACATCTCAGTGTTGTGCAACATTTTGAAACAGTCTTAAGCCTTTTTGGCATATAAAATTAATGATGATAAAACAAAGGCTATTACTGTAAATTATGTATCCACACAAGAAATGGTCCAGCAATACCCATATATATGGGGACGCAATAAGAAGTATTTAGGAGTATGGATCAAACAGGCTTTTGTTATGGCAGCTAAGCATATGTGAGAAGAGGCTAAACAAATGATAATATAAAAACTGAGAAACTGGAAGCTTTTGTTTATGGAAATGGATAGAAAGATACAAGTAATGTAAATATTTTTTGTTCCTTTAATTTTATATATATGTCACACATATTTTTATTGACCAGAGCAGAAGTTGTGGACAATAATAAAGAGTTGAAGAAATTTATCTGGGAGAGGAAGAGGGCAAAAGTTAAATGGGATAATCTGTTCCTTTCAGTAAAACAAGGTTGTTTAGGATTACTTGATTTGGAGGAATATTTTAGAGCTACATGTTAAGGTTCATATACATAACACAAACAGAAGGCAATAATTCAAAGTGGAAAGGGATTTCAGAAAATTAAGAGACTGGGATTTTGGATGCAGATCCTTAAGGAGAATAATAACAACCATGCAGAGTATTATATTCAGAAAGTAGCATTAAATATTCTAAAAACTAAGCCATTACAAGAATGGAGGAAGGTGATTTGGCCAATAGGGATGACTAAATGGAGTAGTACAGAAAATAGGCAAGAGAAAGCTAGAATTTAATGGAAAAAACTGGCAAAGGAGCCAAGGTACTGGGAGCAAATAACTATAGAGAGAAGGTAATAGAATGGGATGAGGCCAAGAAGATGTGTAGACTGCAGACTTAGAGACTGCCTTCCCTAGCAGAGGTTGATATCACATGATAGGTAGACAGAAAGGAATAGGGGAATCCTAAGTGAAAGACCTAGTTTGGTAGAAGATTTAATTGAATCTTGAACAGAAGCTGCTGTTAAAAAAGAGAAGATCAGTAGGGCATATACAATATTGTACAATAACTATAAAAACAATCTGGGGAGGTTAGAAAAGATAGGGAAGAGAGACTAGAAAAGCACTTTTAAAGGGCACAATGGGAGGACATATGTAAGGCTCCCACATATGCAAGTCCAGAAGGTTTAGGGTTGATCAAACAAGTGGATTATCAGAAAACTTATGAAGCACAGAAGTTAGGAAGGGAAAAGAACTGAGATGGTTTGGCATGCAATGTTATGTTTGATGCTACAGCCCTGATCTGAATTGCTTTCCTGTGAAAGCTCACTTGTGTTAACACATACAGATAGACAGACACACGCATCCACACGCACACACACACACACACATATATATATATATATATATATATATATATATATATATATATATATATATATATATACACACACACATATATATATATATATATATATATATATATATATATATATATGTATATATATAAACAATTATATATATATATATATATATATATATATATATATTTGTTTTTCCTTTGAATAGCTGAAAGTCGAATAGTCGAAAGTACATTGTTCAGAAGTAAGTTTTCAAGATTTCAGATAGCTGAATATAAATGGATCGAATGTGCAATGAGCGAATGCACATTGACATTCGCTCATTGCAGATTCGGCAATGTAGGTGCAGAGTGAACTATAGTGGGGATCGGGAAGTAGACCCTTTCCCCACTGTAGTGCAACCTCGGAGTTAGAATAATAAAGTAGGAGGGTGTGGGGGGTGTGCATCAATATGATCTGTATTTGTAAGTTTCATTCGAAAATCAGCGAATCTGGTTTTCGATTTCCTGATTTTCGAACCTTGATGCAGTTCGGAATGACGGCTTTCATCATTCCGGTTCACACAAAGGGCCGTTCGGATAGTTGATTTTCAACTACTCAAAGGTAAACCATAAATTCATGTATATACACAGACAAAAGATGGTGTGTGTGTGTATAAGTTTATTTTCAAAATGTTGAAGGTAGATTTGGTGAACATGGAAATGATGAATGACAGCTGGCGAATTTCTGGTGTGCCAAATGTTAATTGAGCAAGAGAGTTCATATCAGCGAATGCCACTGTACAACATTGAATTCCATGGTTGGAGCTAGAAATACCTTAGCTCCTATGCAGACATTCTGTTCGATATTTGATATAAATGTCAAATCTGCTGAATTTGTTGAGCAGATTTGACATTTACACCTCATTAGTATGCATAGATTCGGCACTGGGATTCAACATTAAAAAAGGATTTTGTTTTTAACGTTGAGATTTTGATAGTAAACCTATATATATATATATCTTTCTATTTATACATCTATATATATATATATATATATATATATATATATATATATATATATATATATATATATATATATATATATATATATATATATATATATATATATATATATATATATATCTATATATATATATATATATATATATATCTGTATATAGGTCTACTTAACGAAATGCCACTTACCTGAAACCCGTTTCACTGAAACAAAAACACCAACAGCAGCAAAACACTGATGTCCCGGAACATAAACTGTTCACTCCAGGTAAGTAACTGCTTTGCCATCTGAAACAAACATGTAAACATAAGAAAACCAAACCCATCCATGTGGGGGGCTTTGCCCCCTCACCCCCCTTAACTAAATGTACCAACTCAGACATTGCACTACTGTGGGGGTAAGGGGCAAATTTAGTTGCCTCTGTCTAATTATGAACCTGTATGAGATATCATATAAACTTCTGGATCATTCATCTGCCTCCATAATTATTTAAGGTTGCATTAATTCTTGTGTTTCAAGAACCTTTCTTTGAACCATCATCTGAAAATGGTTACTACCTAGTAGGCCTAATTCAGATAGAAAACATATGCATAAATAAAATAAACATCTCCATGTTTATTTTTTCAGTGATTTATCATTCCTTATGGTTCCCTAATTGATTTTTGAAATGAGAAGATACTTGTGCCTTCTTCCATTTTCTTAGAAAACAATTTGGCAGTTGAGGTGCTCAGTGACTACACACGCCTTATGACATTGCATAAGTTCTTTAAGTTTAGAGAAAGCCAATTTTGAAGCTCACATTATTTGAGACAGCATTATCATTAAGATGATTTACTCAGTAAATCAGTAAAACAACGTTGATATTTAAGGGATTGCTTGTTACTGACACACAATCATGAATCGTGAGAGGTCTCTCAGCACACCAAGCAATGGGGCGTGCTTCAGACAAGCACTACTTTATCAAAAACACTGACTGATGCTAAAAAGTATAAACAGAAACGTTGCTTTGCACAAACATAGTGTAAGACTGGTGCAGTTTAAAAAAGTATACATTTTTAATTTAGTTTTATACTTCAAAGTGAATACAAGTTACAGTTTTTCTGTATTCAAAAATGTCAGTAGCTGCACAAAATAGACCCATATAATTAGGCTGGTTTTCACAGCTATGCAAATGTGCTGAGGATATGCATGATGTTTGTGGATGAGCACAGCAGAGATGTGATTCACAGAGGCCATTTATGCAAATGCTTGATGACCATGAATGTGCTTATGCAAATGTTGACATATTAAGATGGAAATGAGGAGTGATATACATTTTCATAAGCTAATGAAGTACATTTTATACCATTTGTGATTCATAGTCAGATTTTCCCACTTTTCTGCACTGGTCACAGATGTACTATATAAAGAGAAGTCTCACTAAAACTATCAGAGTTGCAGTTGGTGAAAATGCTATCACTTGCTGCAAGCTTTATTTCTAAGTCTGAGCTGCTTGTCATGGCTGGGCCAAAAACGCTTGCATCCAGCTGCACTCACCGGCCAAAAAGGCAAAAACATAAGCAACAAATTACTCATTATAACTTTGATAACTGAACAGGGACATTATAAGGTCTTAGTTGGGGTGTTTGACCCCAGTAGGGGCACTGGAGGAATGTGTGAACCTCCTATCCCTGAGGGCATAAAGGTATGCATAGCCCTCACTATACTTGCCACAGGGACCTTCCAGAGGCAGACTGGGGACACATTGGGAATCTCACAGGCTTCTGCCTCAAGGATACTGCAGTCTTTCCTGGATATACTTTTGACATGTGTGGCTCAATACATCTATTTCCTGGTGTCACCTCAGGACTGATCAAGAGCTTATATATGCCTTTTATGGGGTGGCACATTTCCCTGCAATACTCAGTGCAATAGATTGCACCCATGTTGCAATCAGCTCCCCTCCTGGTTCACAGGGGAAGTGGTACTGCAACAGGAAAGGCTTCCATTCCATCAATTGCCAGCTAGTGTGTGATGAATGGGGGTGCATTACCAAAGTCTCTGACCAGCATCCTGGGAGTGTACATGATTCCCATATCTGCCACACTAGCTCACTTTATCACCTGTTCCTGCATGGTAGGATTCCCAGTGGTCTTCTTGTAAGTGGAAAAATATATATTTTTTGTTATATTGTATTTAAGTAATTGTTCATGCTAAAATGTATTGCTGAATACTATTTTTTTTTGTTTTGTCCCTCCCCCCTTTTTTCTCTCTGTTCTCTCTGTTTTTTTTTTCCAGGTGATGCTGGATATCCACTGGAGCCATGGCTCATGACTCCAATGAGAAATCCAAGTGGAGCTGCAGAGAAGACATATAACACGTCCCTATCCCAGACTGTATTGTCCATTGAAAGGGTCTTTCACCTTCTGAAGATCCATTACAGGTGCCTGGATGAGTCTGTGGCGCCTTTCAGTATTACCCAGCTACTGTGTGTGGGATGTTTACTGCATGTTACACTCTACATAACATGATCAAGTACCAGTCTGTCATGAAGTGACCTATGCTGTCACTGTAGCTCCCCATTCCAGTTCTACTATAATTAGTGATGACCAGCCAGCAGTAGTAGTAAGAGGCTGCATGTGCCAGGCTTGTGCATGACATGCGGTTGCACAGGTAAAGAGGTGATGTGTCCACAACTATGGACCATGACATTCAGGTTGTTCTTGTAAAAAATACATATAGTATAATTGATGCATACAGTGATATCTGTGGCTATGCTGTGTTGTGCATGGTCTGCTGACACTGCTCATCTGACATTCTCTCTCATATTAAAATATTTTTTTATTATATGCTAGAATAATACTCATGTTGATGCCATGCCTGAATGCTCAATGATTCTTATTCAGTGATGAAGAAAGGCATCACATAAACATAATTCACATTTTTGTCTGCTGTCATGAATAAATTCTGCTTTACTGATTACTTAATTATACAAATGTAAGGAATATTGACAACAACAAAATGCTTCCTGAGTTAAAGTATTGCAAATGTGTATAATGCTTTCTTTACATATATGCCATTTCTTTTAAGGTTATTCTGTTGTACTGCGCATCAGATTAATTTTATGCTGTCATACGTAACAAATTCTGACCAGAAACTATCATCATCATTTGTGCAGTGGGGAGGGTGAAGTAACATCAGTGTAAATTTACGTCAGCATAATCATTTTAATGTTTCATTTGCTTATGATATATTTCTCCTGAAATTTTTTCTTTATTACTATTTTGATGTTTTACGTGCCTGACACCTGTAGGAATATGAATCCATATAGCATTGCTTTTTTTCTAATGTTCATTGATGGTGTACATACTAGTATTTACAGGGATGAAATGCATACATTTGCAACCCTTAACTCCTCATTCCAGTTAAACAGACAGCTGTGTCTTTGAAGCTGGTTCACAGTAGTTGAAGATCAAATGATTCATGCACATCTGCTATTGATAGGTTAGATGATGCTGCAGCTGATTTGGAGGAGGGGCTATCATGAGAACAGCACGGTGAATTGGTCAGATGTTGTGACCTGCTTGATGTAGGTGATTCAGCTGTGTGACCATGATTGTGACCTCGAATGTGAGGTTCTGTTAGGTGTAGTTTAACATTGACATGGCCTATGTGAACTGTGTTATGATTGTTAACTTTGACTACTGACATTACTGTTCTGAGAAGCAATGGTAGTGTCATATAATCTCCCCCCACATGTCCTAATAGTACCCATTCCTCTACTGCTTGCAAGACTGACTCCAACTTGACTCTATATCCTAACATGTATAAATGGAGACAGCCACTGATACTTGGTGTCTCACTATTCTGCACATCGGTGTGACTATAATACTATTCCTATTCTCTGCTATTTTAAAGTAGTGCTAGAAATCATCACTCATATCCTGAGGACTCAGACCATTTCCAGCTGACTCTCTGTGGCATTGCTCTGAGCCCTAACAATGTTGGTGCACATTTTCTATTGGGCAGCCAATGCTTTACATGTTTCCTGGGGCAGCTGTAAGACATTTTTGCAACTGGCTCCCCTTTGTAAATGTGTCAGTATGGATACTGTTGCCTCTGAATGCCTGCCATCATCTTCATTTCATTCCTCTGGGCTTGAAGGTACTGGTGTAGAGGTGAGGGGGTGTTCCTCTTTTACAACTGTGAATGGCATGTCAACTTGTGCTTGACAGTGCGTTTCTCTGTCACGGTCTACAGAGTTACTAACATTTTGTGGGGTATAAGGATCTGCAATTAAACTTGGGGACTGCCTGTCACTTCCATCAGGAGGCCTCAGGATATAACTATGCTACTACATCAGCAGCAATACCCATTCCGCTGCTGACATCATCCAAGTTTACTGGTGTAGTTGAATTGTTTATAATGCTGACCCTGTAAAAAATTATTTGAAAACATTAATAATAATGCAATAGGATAAAGTATGCTTACAAGGGGATGAGTGGGACACTTACCATGCACACAGATTTCATTTCCATTATTTTTTGACATACAGAGTTCACCTAATAGTAATTGTGAAGTGTTTAAGTACATTGTTACTTGCCAGCATTCCATAAATGTGTTCTATTGATTTTGAACCAACCTTCATGAGCACATTAGTGTTGCTGCTACATACATTGGTAAGATAGAGCAGTATCCACACCACCTCAAATTATTCCTGTTTACCATCTTTTGTTTCATAGTCATACCCACAGATGGACAGAAGGTATTCCTCATCTGGATTTAATTGAAGAAGATTCAGAGGGCAACTTCTCTCCGTAGTGATATGAGAAACTGCATTCTGCCCGGCCTTGTGCCTAGAATGTGCTACCCTATTATTTACCCTTTTCTTGCACTGTGCTAATAATTGGTTTCTGCCTCCAACTACAATGATTTCAAAACTATTTGACTCCAGGCCTTGTTCCTCTTGGCTTGTATGGGCCCCCTTTACCAAAAAGAAGTTTCACATGTGCCCTAAGTGCTGCCATGAGGACATGATTTTCCTCATGGCTGAGGTTATCCTTTCTGTGCTTTGATCCCTTATTACCTTATTTTCCATCAGTACTACATGTAAAACAAACAAACAAACAAACAAACAAACAAACAAACAAACAAACAAACAAATAAACAAACCAAAAAAAGCAAAAAAAGGGCTCAGTCAAAGTATGACAGTGATATTTGGATGTTATCAGCTTTTACACAAATCCCTGGCCAAGTCTTCCTGCCATCCACAATAACTGTTACTTAACACAAACCAATATAATTACCTAGTAAAAATGTCAATATAGCCATGTAAAATTGTAATGTTATCTATAGTTCATTCAGGTCATGAATGCAATCACTTTTGTCACAATAAAGCATCCTTGATCTCTCCTCTGCCATTGTCATGTATGATAATACTGCCATTGTTTTATTCCTCACTTAAAAAAAAAATCTGATTAATCACAAATGTCTGTTGATATCCTTAGCACAGCAAACCCTCTGTAGTAAATGACTGTATGTATATCCATGTATGCAAGAATTAGTAAATTATATAAGAATAATGATGCTTTTCTGTCATCATTAATTATTTCCACTGTTGCTGTTATGAAATCCAATTTCAAAATGACAGAAATTTACCAAATTTTCCAATCAGTCAATGCTATCATAACAAGCACATCATGTATGTAAGTTCATTGTAAATAACCCTTAAATCAATAAGAAACACTTACAAATATTATTTTGTTATTAAATAACAATAATTTTCCTTTCTTTTTTCAGGTACCTTGTCTTTTTCTTTTTTGTGGTACTACTTTTTTCCTTTCTTTTTTATCGTACCCTATTTTTTCTGTCTTTTTTGTGGCACCCCATTTTTTTCTTTCTTTTTTTTGTGAAAATATTTCCTTACCGGATAAAGTCTGCGGTATCCTATTGCATTTGTGGCCTGTCTGTGCTATTGGTGAATAAATATGGTGATGCTCAACTTATTGGTGAAAATCCTGGCAAATTTACATGTTATATGTACATTAGGCTAATTTATATGCATGTCTATGAAACATATTAGTACTCAATCATATCCCAAGGTTTATTGGTGAATTTTGGCATTTTACTGATTATTAACCCATGTCCAAAGAAATATGAATGCATTTTAGAGTGACATGGATGCACTGTGGATGCTTCTGAAGTCCGCAGTACTCTGCAGCTATCCCAAGCTTTTCATGGACATGTGTGAATGGCTTAGACTAGCCAAAATCAGAATGTAGTCAAAATCCAAAGTGGAGTCTTCTCAATGTCATATTTGCAGCAATTTGAAGTGTAATCTTTGTTCATTCAATATTGTGTGTCATACCCTAGGACATAGTCATAACTTTACAAAGTTAAAAGTTTCACACATAGTGACATTTATCCTCCCACCCCCAAAAAATTCTTCTGTACTACATGGCATATACTGGTGTAAGGGTACAAAAAACAACATTTACCAATAAGCATTATTAATAACAATTATTAATCATGTATTTCCATTCTTATGAAGCATAGAAGAGAAAGGTAACAGTTATCTTTAAGAAAAAGGTGTCTGATGAGCAGTTTTGTTTATACCAAACTTGCAAATAGTATCAAAAGCTGTTGTAATGACCATGCTAGCAAAAAAGGGTTTGGTTAAGGTGATGTCACACTCCACAGGGAGTGGTTCTAATCATGATTAAACATCCTTGACCATACTTTCTTTATTCTTATTCTGGTACTTTGATGGGTACTGCTGTGAAGGCATGAAACCATATACCTAGCTGGTCTGAAAAGGAGACCATGATCATGCTCTACCTTCTGCACGATTCTCATCTGGATAAAATCAAGGTGTGCACAAGACACACTACTTAGAAAAAGATTGATATCTGTCTGGAATTGGGTGACCACCTGTCAGCCCTGACAGGTATAACCTGCTCCAGCCAGCAGTGCTGGCACAGGTATGATGATTTGCAAATGTTTAGGGATAACCAGCTGGCCGAGTGGGCAAACCAGGTTGCAGCGAGAAGGCTAAGTTCTATAGTAAGTAAAACAAAAAAATTGGTTTCTTAAGAGTCACATAAAAGACAAAAAAAAATGTTTCACAAGTTTGCATAACTATAGGTATTTTCAAAGAAAGATGTGTACCTGAAATTAATTGTAATGCTATTATGAAATGCACAGGAAATCACGAGCATGTTTGTAATCATACATACATCTTTTTTTAACAAAGCTGCATATCAGTAATGTGTTAACAGATTTTAATAATATATACAAATGTCACATCAATATTTTAAAGTAATGCTCTGCACATGTAAGTCTGTAAATCATGTTACAGGTACAAGTAGCTGTGACTGGATTTATAAATAATGAAATTAAAATTACAGTTACCCATTTATGATTTATTACTGTTGCACAAAAACGATACATAAAACTTACGTTCCATGAAGACAGTTTTGTGTAAGCTATAGAAACATAACTAAAACAGTTGCTTAATACAGTTTTTTGTTCAAAAGTATTTGTGACTGCATGTACAACATGGCTGAAGTCTCACACACCACACACTACTTACACTGCAGATTGGGGGAGTGGTGTGGGGTTTGCAGTGCCACATGAATGACCAGCACAAGCGTTACTGAGAAATGCTGTTTTACTGCAGCATTACCTGTGAAGGTATACACATTTGTACAGAAAAGGGAATGAAAACTTCCATGAACTGCTACATTTGTATGTTTATGAATTAGTTATACCTGAACACAGTGTTACATGTATTTTGAAAACAAAATTCCACATACTTCATACTTATTTACCTCTTGAATGCTAGGGAATATTGGCACAGTATTGCAGTAATTCATACAGCTGTGCATGTATAAGAGGAAATAAAAAAAGCAAAAAGGAGTTATTGCTTAGACAAGAATAAAGACAGTGCAAATATAGTTAAGAAATGTCTTCTCTCTTTTAATTATAACTGAGGAAGAAGTTAGCTATAACCACCAGCAGTAGTAACAGCGAAG
The DNA here is from genome assembly GCF_019279795.1 of Protopterus annectens. NCBI lineage: Eukaryota > Metazoa > Chordata > Ceratodontiformes > Protopteridae > Protopterus > Protopterus annectens. The sequence continues at coordinate 144,390,122 of NC_056744.1, read as the reverse complement.
AGTAGAAAGGCTAGTTGAATCTTCTGCAAAATGTAAATTAAGTGCAAGAGAATTTTTTTTTGTTTTACTAGATTGTTATATGTAGAACAAGCATACAAAAAAGGGTTTAAAATGATTATATTACTGTAAAAATAAAAGAGAAAGATGTGTGTGTACAACTGCTGTACTTTTTTAACTGTTTTCTTTATTGGTAATCAGACAATTATTTTTATAGTTTTGCAGATTTAAGAAATGCAACTGAAGCCTTTATAGTTCAAGCTAATGTTACTGCTTTTAACCAGATTACTTTGAATAATTACAGTGTATTTTTAGTACTGAAATGAATGTATTGCACGTACCTATCTTGAGAGATACATACAACCCTTCATGAAGTCACAAGCTCCTGCCATTTAAATTCATCACAAGTAAGCATAACTACTATTCATAGTATATATTCTTCCCAAGTACAAAAACACATCCCAAATCGCTACACCCATTGCATGTAGAAGTACCTCCCATACACGTTTTACTTCAATAAAGATTTTACTGCAGTATTTCAATAGTGAATGGGATGGTATGTAAACATTATTGTGTAGATTTATCATGCTTTTTCTGTTTTGTCTTTCCCTACCTTTTTTTTTCTCTAATTTTCTTATCTTGGTTATGTATTTCTTTCTCCTTTATTGTTTTGCTTTTCTCCCATTTATGTTCCGTTTTACAGCTTCAAATCTTTCAGGAGCAGACCAGGAACGTACCTTCCAGGCTAGAGACAGATCACCTTATGCCCATCCAGGGATGCCCTTGCAGGGTCAGAGTGGACACACTGGTCCTACAGGCACTCTAACACATGACAGCCTGGCAAGCCTCACAGAAAGGGGGCTTCAGAGCTTGGTAGAGGACATACAGGTGGAGACAGTGGACAGGAGAATTCAGCCAATCAAAGCTTCTCTTCAGCATGTAGAAAACACACTCTCCCATTGGTGCTGACCACCACACAAACACAGGCCTCTACTCACTCAACATCGGGGTCTTCCACTGCAACACCATCTGACAGTGGATGTGTTTATGGCTCTATGGACTGGGATTCTAGCTGGCATTTCCTCAGACAGTCTACTCTTATCCTTTCTCCTATACCTTCTTACCTATTTGCGACCCACACTACCGTCTCATATAAAAAAATAGGAAAAAATAGGGGGTCTATCCCTGACAAAAATGCAGTGTTCACTCTCTTCCACCTCCCCAGCACAAACCCTTCTAATGTTTCCTTTGTGTGCTCCACTTTTTGTTTTGAATCTCCTTTTTAAATCTTTCCTATCTCCCCTTTCTGTTCTTGTATGAAACAATGAGGGCATCCACAAAAGGATAGCCTTATATGTAACATTATAAATCCCTTTTCTTTTAAAAAAATCCATTTTAAGTGCTATGTAGTCCTGAACTTTCTTTAAATTATTTAAGAGTGACTGTGCTCAACCATGCTCACCCTCTGTATGTGAAAAAAAAATTGTAAGAACGCTCATGATTTTGCCAAGTAATTTATAGCTTCATAATGCAGAGCTTTATATAACTTACCCTTTTGCGAGAAGTGGATATATTTTCAAAAAAAGACTTCGCTTTTCAGTATTCATTTCAAATGCTTTTCACTGACCTTATTTGCATATCTGTGTAACGCTGCATCATTTGTAAAGCCCCGGACTATGAATACTGGGCTTAATATATTTTGCTCATCCAAATATGAGCATTTATTTAAGTTTAGGGAACTACTTCCATGTGCTTTTTTTGAGAGATTTACAGAAAAAATAAAATATATTTATCCTATTAATTAAAGTTATGAAACTTCAGTATCTCTTAAGTCTGTACAAAGTATCAAATATGACTAGCAGCTTTTCTACCATTATCTAAGCTTTTAACAGATACTGTACAGTGATTTGTGTCTACTTGCTATGTCTGTCTGTACATATGTATGAATATGGAAATATGTGTGCATGCATATGGGAACTTTATTGAGTTGTAAATAATAATTGAACCAAGTTTTAATGTCTCCAGCAATATACAAGATATTCACACAGTCTCACTGTCCTCTTCTTTGTACTCAAAATGTTGCAGCTCAGCTAAATCTGTTAATATTGTAGCAGATGTGAAAGTATAGCACATTTTTCATAACACATCATGCATCACATTTGCTTTTATTATATCAAGCAATGTGTATGTTATTGACATAATGCTTTTACATTTTTCTTTCTCACACTCTTGCCTTGTAACTTAGTCAGTTACTGAAATATTGCAGCACAGACTATGCTTCTAATAGGTTTATCTAGCTCAAAGGCAGTTCAGGCATCTAATGGCATTTCAGGAAATAAAACATTAAATGAGTTCATTCATTTTGGGAAGTACACCCATTTTATTATAAAGTGTTCTTGTTTGGGACAGGAAATTGCTTCCAGGGTGTGAGAAGCTGCAGAATACTTGAAGAGCTGAGGGGAATAGGTCCAGAGCGGCACTTAGTAACTGAAAAGGGCACATTTTAAGTATTTTCCCTGCTATGTACTCTGATAAAAGCATATATGTGAAATGAACTGTATATAGTCCAGTCAGAATTGCATTAAGTATAATTCCACAGAAATTTCATGCAAAATTACTGAATTGAATGAAGCTACAGCCTTTCTTTATTCCATTCTAGTTTGAGTGAGACATGCTTTTACCTGAAGGCATGTTTTTTTTACTATTCACACAGATGGCCTGTATGCCAGGAACTTGGATGACAGCATGAAAGCGAGGGGATTAATACACATCATTAGTAAAGTACCCAGGCTTCTCTGTGGTATTTAGGCATAACAGTAATCAAACTGCACAGCAGTGAACAACTCAAATTGCTGAGTAGCAAGGATTTTGTGGTCTGAGTCTATTTCTGGTCATAGTCCCAGCTTTATGTTGTGAATTTGGAAATAGCCAAGCTATGTTTTAGCATACCTCTAAGTTTAACCCCACAGCATGAATCACCTGAAATCATGGAACTGTAGCCATAGCAAGTTGAAAAAAGTATAGAAAACAAGCACCTGTTGTCCAGTCCTAGTAGAGTGTGTCCCTTCTGGTAGATGCACTAACTTACTTTAAAGGAATTACATAAGTAAAATCGCTACATTGCTCTTTGAAAGAAACTGACCCCCACCAAACTATATCAGTAATCATTCAGAAGTAATCTTATAACCTGTCACTTGCTGTCACACATCTCCTGTCTGAATGAAAACATAACTACCACAGCAACATAGTTGAACTTACCACTGTTAGACATGTACACTGACTCCCTGACTAGCCATATAATTTTTACTTAACAGCAATCAAGTAATGACCCCATACTTTCACAAGCAGTTCATGACCCCATACTTTCACAAGCTGTTTAACCTCCCACCCCAGAGGCATCCATCTTATGTGTGCACCTCTGATGTCAGATTGTAAGAAAGATATGCACATCATTTCCTCACTCAATAAGGTCTCGACACGTAAACTTACATATGTGAAGATACTCACAAGTAGCTTACCAAAACCTCAGAGGCCTCCCATATGTTGCCTTCAGAAACCATGTGTAAACAAAACCAAGTCAACACCAACCACTACACATAAAAATACACATCACATCACAGTGTCTCCACAGGCAAGCCCCTAAGGTGAAACACCACACATTCAAATATTTTTGTCATAGGAGACTCCATTGTGAGACACATGGATGCTCCCCTCACCATTTTGGATAAAGAGAGGGTTACAGTCAGTTCCTGTCAGGGACCAGGATTTGCCAGATCATGCAGGCACTCGGCACTCAGGTCACTCAACCACAAGTACCAGTATGACTCAGTCATAGTCTATGTGGGTGTGAATGACCTGAGACATACCTCCCTGGACTACATGAAAAGAGACATGATGAATCTCTCTGACTATGTGTCACAGGCTAGTATGAGCCTCGCATTGAGCAGCATTCTACCCGTACCAAGAATGATACCATGATACAAACAGAAAATGATTGACTTCAATAATTGACTCAGCTATTGGTGTCATTCTAAGGGGACCCAGTATGTGTCAGCTTGGAACAATATGATCGACAGACCACGCTGCTTTATGAGGAATGGTCTGCACCAGTCATCACTAGGCTTTTGAATACTGGCCAAGGCATTAGCCACCCCATAGTGCCTTTTGTAGGAAGTGCCAAACCAACAGACCTACCAAAGTAACAAATTCTTCTAATGCCAAGCTTAAGGTACTATTGCTCCATGCTAGAAGTCTTAACAAGGAACAGCACTCCCTGGAAACTCTCCTTACCCTAGAGAATGATGATGCCTAACAGGTACAGAGTTGTGGTTCAGTGCTGTGGAAAGCACCCTGCAGTGCAAGGCTACAATGCCTATCACACATTCAGACCACCCTTTTAAAAGAAAGAGAATGAACATTGGGGGTGTTCCCATTTACATAAAAATGATCTCACCTCTAGATTGGCCAAGCAGGAAGACTTGCTTGAGCTACTCCAAGTCCAGCTGGCCATAGGCAAAATCCCCCACCATATCATTACTAGCTACAGGTCCCCAACCATGAGCCATGAAAACCACTCTGCGTACCTGAAGCTACAAGAATTACTTCCAATTTAACCCAACACACTACTCATGGGTGATTTTAACTACCCCTCCATAAACGGGTAAATATATACAACTACTAACATGCAGGCTCAGAGATTCCTAGACTTTGTCGGTGTAAATACTTTAAAACAGCTGACCTGCACTTCCACTAGGGGCTCAAATATCCTTAACATAGTACTCACAAACATGGGAGAGCATTGCAGACCCCCTCAACATAATGTCCTCAATGGTAAGATTGGATCATTAATTGGTCTCCTTAGAAATAAATGTAACAGTAGAACCCCTCCTTAAAGCATAAAACCCTAAAGAATTTTTCCAAGGCAAATTACCTTCTACTAAGTGATAACATAGGTAATTTCAAAGCTCCCCCTAACTCCCAAAACATGGAGGCCTATGCAGAAGTATACATGAATGCCGTGTACAACCACTCAAACAACTGCACAGAAACGGCAGTATCTGAGTGAACTAAATCCATGTATAGCTGGAAAAACTAGCCACCCTGGTACAGCAGAGGGAATACATTCCTGTCTAGAAGTAAGTGGGAGGGTGCACAACAGAGAAAAAAAGATCCCTCATTAGTCTCAAAAGGCAACTGGTCAAGTCTTCTAAAGCTGCATATGAGACTAAAATAGCCTCCCAAGCAAAGGATAACCACAAAGCATTTTTAGCTATATCTGAAATCTTAAGGGAAACATTCACAAAAGTGATGAGCTGGCTGTAGATGGCACTGCCTATACTCAGCTAGAAGAAATAACAAACCTGCTGGCTGATAAATTCAGCTTATAAATTTCACCTCTCATCACCTCTGGCCACTCCACAGGAAATACTCCCTAGCATTCCTTTGCCTGTTATCACAAAAGAACAGGTATTCACTGCACTCTCTAAAGCTAGAACTACAGCATCCATGGACCCTAACAGAATCCCTTGGTGCCTATTAAATATACTGAAACACAACCTAGCAGACCCACTCAGATCTCTGTTTAACCACAGTCTCCAGACAGGCTTGGTCTCAGTAAAGTGGAGGACAGCACCAGTCATCCCTCTACACAAGGAGGGACCAAAAAACTGACCCAGGAAACTACTCACCCAAAAGTCTGACTAGCCTCATATGCAAGGCTATGGAAAGAATAATCATGGACCTGATTAATAATAACATAGGAAATCTCCATACTCTAGACCCAACCCAATTTAGCTTTGTCAAGGGCAGGTACTGCCTGCGTATTCTGGTGGACTTTTTTGAGAAGTTCACCAAGACCATGGATGATGGTAAGACAGTGTATACCACCTACCTTGACTTGGCCAAGGTATTTCACACAATATCCCACACCAGTATTATAGATAAATTCACAGAACTGAGCAGAAACCTCTATGTCACCAGATGGATAGCCAAATGGCTCATGGATAGGACACGTGTTAGAGCAGGGGAATCCACATCCAGTAAGAGGCCAGTCACCACAGGAGTACCACAGGGCTCATTGCTGTGACTCCTCCTGTTTGGGATATACTTTTTAGGTGTCAAGGCAAATGTAAATGCCCTTTGCCTGATCAAGTTTGCTGATGAATGCAAGTTAGGGGCAATCACTGACTCCTGATATCCTACAGAAAGGTCTGATGAAGACTAATTATTGGTGTCAAAGCCATGGCCTTAAACTAATTGCAAGAAGTGCATAATAATACCCTTTGGTAAATCAAATACCCCAGCAAATTACAACATTGATAGCACCCCCTAAGAGTGGATCCAGTGATGAGAGATCTGGGTACTCTGATAGATATTAATATGAACTTTGACCACCATATGTCCATGGTGGTGAGGAAATCATTCTATGTGGCTCAGCTTCTAAGTAAGATCATGGCATCCAGATCTAAGGATGTCATAGTACAATTCTACTCGGCCCTATTAAGATCAGTAATCGAGTTGGCATGTACCTCACCGGGCACCTGCAACAGCTGGAGCATCCTCAAAGGTTTCTCACCCAATAAATGCAGGGTATAGCCAACATGTCACATGTGGACCGATTAAGAGCCCTATCACTGTATTCAGTTTCCTACTGATTACTGAGGGATGATCTGTGCCTGACCTGCAAGACAGTCTCTGACACAGCCCTGATGGAAATGTTCCATATTCACAAAACTAACTGCACGATGGTTACCCACTTTAAAGATCTAAACCTGTCCTCTGACATGAAGAGATCATGCTAGAGAGAAAGATGTGTGTCTCAGAGATTACCACTCTGGAATAGGCTTCCTGTTCACATGAAGCAGATCCCTTCCCTGACTATCTTCAAGCACAGTCTGTACCAATATATGGGAAATTGCAGATTCACTGCTGGGGTGGTGCCTATGCAACTTATGGACAGAGTCAGTCTGTGAATAGTCAAAACCCTGCATGCCAACCCTTGTTATCTTTCCCCTAAGGATAGAAAATTGAGTAAAATCTGGGTAAAACTGGCTAGGCTTATAAGGGCTCTTGAGTCGTTAGCCTAGTAATTTCCTATGAACCTTTGGAACTATCAAAGAAACAATGACCACGATAATTTATTTCAACCTCTTGGTGTGAAACATACATGCACCGCCCCCTCCAAACTAACTATATCAATGATTGTTTTCTATGAATCATACACTTTCATCTCATTCAAAGACCATGCCCCTAGACAGCCAGCCACTTCCGGCAATTGTCTCTTATGGGTGAAAAGTGGTAAAATAACATCCAGATGTATGTATTTCCATTTGCTGTTATACAACACTCCACCCCATGTTGATTGGCATAATACATTAAATAACAAAAATAAATATCACTGTATTGTGCTGTGAGCAGACAAAAGTGGTGAAATAACATTCACATGAATACATTTCCACTTAATGCTCTATGGCATTCCACCCTTCTTCGATTGCCATAAAAAACAATTAAATAAGAAAAAAATACATAAATACTGTTTATTGTATTGTACTGTGGGCAGTGTGCATTGCTGCCACTGCCCACACAGCTGTCTCATCTCAAGCCAGAAAAAGTGAAAAAATAAACAGTGCTAATGTAAAACATTAGGCTTCACCATTACATTTTCATAGGTCTTAGAATGTTGCAGTGGTAGCCTGCTTTGACAGTTACTATCTCTAGAGTCTTATGGGAGTTTTGGTTAATCCCATCTGTAAAGGGGGCAGTAACCCCCCACTCTATTTTGAAAAAAAAAGTAATCTGGAGGGGTTACCCTAATAAATGGAAGTAACTAACCTCTGATGATATTAGAGCAACAGGTACTAATGAATACAGAGAACACTAGACCTCATGTAACAACATCAGTTGGTCTTCTGGGCCCACAGTTATACAACATCCTAGGCTCTAAATAATTACATAAAAATCACAATAATTTAACTTAGTGCTTTATGTATCCACCTCCCACCAAGCCACAGCAATGATCACTTTACTGTGACCAATCTGCCCTTTGCTTTATTCCACTAATTACACATCTACCCCAGATAGCCATTTCTGGTGATTACATCTGATCTGCAAAAGTGGCAAAGAATAGCACAGCAATGTATGTCAAGTTGCTGCTGTTGAAGGGCATCCCCCATGTTGGTTGCAATGAAAGTCAATAAAAATGATAAATTAAGTATTCTTCTGTGGGCAGTGTTCACTGTACTATTACCACAGACTGACTACTACAGCTCTAAATCTCTTAGTTCAAGAATCAAGGACAAAGTCAAAACTAATGAGGGACAAAGGCTCAAAATTAGGGACAAGTTTTACATATTGCTCTTATATTTAGAAAGTTGGTAGCACAACGTAATTTGAATTAGCATGCATTTTCTGAAGGATATGAAGTCTGAAACTCAAATGTCTGTCATTATTTAATGACTGCAGTCCTAGAGTACTTATTGGAAAGCTGAACATTTTACAAGGAACAGACCAAAAGCATGTGGTAAAAGCAGACAGGTGAGAGGTATGCTAAAGGAGATTGGTAAGTAAAGAAGCTGTACACGGCTCACAGCATAAGAAAGATAATTAACGGCTGTCACCAGAAATTCGTATTTTATACTCGGACATCTTCATAGTGCTCCTCTCCCTGCCTTTACATTTGTTTAAACGTACATCAGTCTGACTGTTGTGCCTCAAGTGACTCATGCTGCCTCTAAAGAAATCTATGCATTGCTTTTATTATCTTTTAAAGTAATTGATGCTTTTATTACCTTTTAAAGTACTTGAGAGATTCATGCTGCTGTAAGATATAATGTTTCTGACATATGCTTTAAAAAAATTACCAGCAGAGCAGATCAGAACAACTTTTCCTACTAAATCAACAATCACAAGAAAACAGACTGTTCTCAATCTGAGTGCCAGCTGAAAGGAACAAATGTGCACAACACCCCCATCAATACAGTTGTAGATAATGTGAAAGCTTGCCAATTCACTTACAGCATCTCTTTGATAACCTTAAAATTTTATCTGATATTCTGCTAGAAGTTGAAGTAAATCATGTACTTGCTGTCTGAGCCAGCCATACATGAAAACAGCCACTAGGGAGAGGGTGCCCTCCTGATGCTCACTGCTTTGCCTTCACACACACACACACACACACACACACACACACACACACACACACACACACACACACACACACACACACACACACGCGTGCACACGCACGCATGCAGACACCCACACACGCACACACACACACACACACACACACACACACATCCCCCAGAGGTCCCCAGTTCTCCCCATCATGGCCTTCCCACATCATCCATTTTTTTTCTCCCATATTGTCTTACTCTTCAGCTTTTTCTTGCATTTCTCAACACATAATAGGTGTGCATGGCTGCACTCTAATAACTGGAGAAGTAATGTACTTATTTGTATTTGTAAATCAGGTAGAGCACTAATCTACATGGATCTTTTTCAGATTCAGCCTAAAAGCACTGTCTGGTTAAGTGACTTGTCCAGTGCCACACAGTTAGAGTAATGGAGGCTGACAGAATCATACCCTGCACCACAGGAAGCTGCTTATTAATGGCTCATATCCTTAATCCTCTGCACCAACTGATAGACTAAGTAAAATCGATACGAGAAGTAAACTAGGGGTCTGGTATATTTTAGAACGTTTTTTTCAATACTTGATCCAATAATAGTCTGAACAAAAATCATGACTAACAACAAAGTATAACTGGCCAAGAGAGCAGTATAATAATTGTGAAATTAAATATGGGTTCTGGAACCTGTTCATTCCCCAGAAGCTGTCAGGGCATACATACTCCGAGGTGCATTTTAGAACTTTTTTTTCCAAAATTTTGATCCAGTGATGATCTGAACAAAAACAATGACAAGGGAAATAAATTCAGTCTTGTCTTTTCCTTTTGACAAAATAGCAGTTAACAATAAACTGGGAAGACTAACACTTACAAGGTTACATAAATCTTAGCTTCTCAGCCCCCCCCCCCCAAAAAAAAAATAAGAGCCACCTTCTGTGCATTCCTCTGATGTTAGATTAGGATGAAGGCACAAATGACAACAATCATATATTTCAAGTGGCTGTTGCCAAACATATATAATATCTATCTATCTATCTATATCTATCTATCTATCTATATATATATATTTTATATATATATATATATATATATATATATATATATATATATATATATATATATATATATATATATATATATATATGGGTCCCCTGCACAGGGTCGACATTTCAGAATGTTGAAGACCATATGGCAGAGACCATATGATAGACATTGTAAATGTTGACCATGCGGAACCGGCATCTCTGTACAATGCAGAACAGA